>NW_016107558.1:2553194-2568342 GCF_001604975.1 Cebus imitator | reverse complement strand
TTTCTCCCCATGTTATGCCTCCCCACCCTCCCCACACCCCACCATCCCTCACCTAGCCCCCACAAATTGCCCCCAGTGTGTGATGTTCCTCTCCTTGAGTTCATGTGTTCTCATTGTTCAACACCTGCATATGAATGAGAAAATGCAGTGTTTGGTTTTCTGTTCTCATGTCAGTTTGCTGAGAATGATGGTTTCCAGATTCATCTAAGTGTCTACAAAGGACATGAACTCATTGTTTTTTATGGCTGCCTAGTATTCCATGGTGAATATGTGCCACATTTTCCTTGTCCAATCTATCATTGATGGGCATTTGGGTGGGTTCCAGGTCTTTGCTATTGTACACAGGGCTGCAAGGAACATACATGTGCATGTGTCTTTACAGTAGAACAATTTATACTTCCTTGGGTATATACCCAGTAATGGCATTGTTGGATCAAATGGTATTTCTATTTCTAGATCCTTGAGAAATCACCACAGGGTCTTCCACAATGGTTGAACTAATTTATACTCCCACCAACTGTGTAGAAGTTTCTATTTCTCCACATCCTCTCCAGCATCTGTTGTCTTCAGATTTTTTAATGAACACCATTCTAACTGGCGCGGGATGGTATCTCAATGTGATTTTGATTTGAATTTCTCTAATGACAAGTGACGATGAGCATTTTTTCATGTTTGTTGGCCTCATATATGTATTGTTTTGTGGAGTGTCTGTTCATATTCTTCACCCACTTTTGAATGGGGTTGTTTTTTTCTTGTATATCTGTTTTAGTTCTTTGTAGATTCTGGATATTAGCCATTTGCCAGATGGGTAGACTGCAAAATTATTTTTCCCATTTTGTTGGTTGCCAATTTGCTCTACTTATTGTTTCTTTTGCAGTACAGAAGCTCTGAATTTTAATTAGATCCCATTTGTCTATCTTGGCTTTTGTTGCCATTGCTTTTGGTGATTTAATCATGAAGTCCTTGCCTATGCCTATGTCCTGGATGGTTTTCCCTACGTTTTCTTTTAGGGTATTTATGGTGGTAGGTTTTATGTTAGATCTTTAATCCATATGGAGTTAATTTTAGTGTAAGGTGACAGGAAGGCGTCCAGCTTCTGCTTTCTGCACATGGCTAGCCAGTTTTCCCAACACAATTTATTAAACAGGGAATCCTTTCCCCATTGCTTGTTTTTCTCAGGTTTGTCAAAGATCAGCTGATTGTACATGTGTGGTGTTGCTTCTGAGGCCTCTGTTCTGTTCCATTGGTCTATGTCTCTGTTTTGATACCAGTACCATGCTGTTTTGATTACTGTAGCCTTGTAGTATAGTTTGAAGTCCGGCAGTGTGATGCCTCCAGCTTTGTTCTTTTTGCTTATGATTGTCTTGTCAATGCGGGCTCTCTTGTGATTCCATATGAAGTCTAAAGTGGTTTTTTCCAGTTCTTTGAAAAAGCTTATTGGTAACTTGATGAGGATAGCATTGAATCTATAAATTCCTTTGGGCAGTGTGACCATTTTCAAGATATTCATTCTTCCTAACCATGAGCCTGGAATGTTTTTCCATCTAAAGAACTCAAGAGCTAGCAAAAGACAAGAAATAACTAAAATTAGAGCTGAACTGAAGGATATAGAGACAGAAAAAAATCTTCAAAAAAATCAATAAATCTAGGAGCTGTTTTTTTGAAAAAATCAACAAAATAGCCTGCTAGCTAGACTAATAAAAAAGAAAAGAGAGAAGAATCAAATAGATGCAATAAAAAATGATAAAGGGGATATCACCATTGATTCCACAGGAATAGAAACTATCATCAGAGATTACTACAAACAGCTCTAGCACACAAACCAGTAAACCAGGAAGAAATGGATAAATTCTTGGACACTTGCACTCTACCAAGACTAAACCAGAAAGAAGTTGAAACCCTGAATAGACCAATAACAAGGGATGAAGTTGAGGCAGTAATTAATAGCTTACCAACCAAAACAGTCCAGGCCCAGACAGGTTCACAGCTGAACTCTACCAGGCGTACAGAGTGGAGCTGGTTCCATTCCTTCTGAAACTGTATCAAATAATACAAAAAGAGGGAATACTCCCTAACTCATTTTATGAGACCAACATCATCCTGATATCAAAACCAGGTAGTGACTCAACTTAAAATGAAAACTTTGGGCCAATATCCATGATGAACATAGATGAAAAAATCTTCAATAAAATACTGGCAAACTGAATGCAATAGCACATCAAGAAGCTTATTCATCACTATCAAGTAGGCTTCATCCTAGGGATGCAAACCTGGTTTAACATACACAAGTCCATAAACATAATCCATCACATAAACAGAACCAAAGACAAAAACCACATGATTATCTCCACAGATGCAGAGAAGGCCTTTGACAAAATTCAACAGCCTTCATGCTAAAACTCTCAATAAACTATAAGTATCGACAGAACATATCATAAAATGATAAAACCTATTTATGACAAACCCACAGCCAATGTCATACTGAATGGGCAAAAGCTGGAAGAATTCACTTTGAAATCAGGCACTGGACAAGGATACCCTCTCTCACCCCTACTATTCAGTATAGTATTGGAAGTTCTAGCCAGGGCAATCAGACAAGAAGAAGAAATAGAGTATTCAGTTAGGAAAGGAGGAAGTCAAACTGTCTCTAATTGCAGCCGACATGATTGTATATTTATATGACCCCAACATCTCAGCCCAAAATCTTCTCAAACTAATCAGCAACTTCAGCAAAGTCTCAGGATACAAAATCAATGTGCAAAAATCACAAGCATTCCTAAATAACAATAACAGACAAACAAAGAGCCAAATCAAGAGTGAACTCCCATTCACAATTGCTACAAAGAGAATAAAATACCTAGGAATACAACTAACAAAGGATGTAAAGGACCTCCTCAAGAACTACAAACCACTGCTGAACGAAATAAGAGAGGACACAAACAGATGGGTCTTGTCTTTTTATCCAGACTGACACTGTTTCTGTTAACCCCATTTACATCCACGGTTAGTATTAAAATGTATGATTTTGACCTTATGATTATGTTGTTAGCTTGCTGTTATGTAGACTTGAGCATAGTCCATTGACTTAATTTCTGGAAGTCTTCAGAGGACTAAGGCTCTGTACAGGGTCTTTGTTTATGAATTCTCACCCCTGGTTTCACAAAGGGAAGAATTAGCAGTGGTTTTTGATGCTGTAGCTTGGGATGCAATCCGGTGGATGGTGCTTGAGGGTAATTGGCAGTAGATAGGCTTTTACTCAGCCATGTGGCTTCTTTGTGTATCCTCGAATTTACAGCTGTGCTCTGAGATACAAAGCAGAGAGAAGTGATCCCCTCACCAGGTCAGCTCCTGGGCCTTACGGGAGCCACCTCTGATCATTAGCACTGTTCCCATGATTTTGTTGTTGTTGTTAGGTGTTTTAGGGCACAGGGATCCCACAGGCAGAAGGTCTGGCAGGGACAACCCTGTGAAAGAGGCACACTTAGGTCCCATAGCAACTGGGAAAACTATGACTCACCCCTCTCAGTTTTCTGAGAGTGTGGACTCCTTCCCCACTGGAATGGTAGGCACGGATCCTAGTTCAGCACTCCTGAGCCATAGGCTGTAACCTTGGGACATGAGGATCTGCTCACAGCTTCCTCTTCCAGACCGTAAAGTTTGGTTTCCAGTTGCACTGGGATCACAAGGGCTCCCAGGCTGCAGGGATGAACTCAGATGGAGCAAAGAACCCAGGCTTGGTAGAGGAGGCTGCACTATGCACACATTCCTGTGGGTGAAGCCAAGCAGGAGCCTTGGGAGGGGCTGGTGGGCAGACAGGTTTGCAGGATGGACTGTGCTCCAGTTCTATGTGGAAGGCAGCCCTAGTGTCTTCTGCTTTGGCAGCTGGCTGGGGCTGTAACCTCTCAGAGGGATACAAGTAGCCTTGGGAGACTGGCACTTACACGCAGCCAGGCTTCACCAGAGCTGTCCTGCACACAAAGGCCACTAGTTTCCTGCCTATGCAGCACAGTCTCTATTAAATCTGCAGGCAGATCTCCCTGCCACATTAAATGTCCATGGGAGGTGTGGGGTTCCCTACAGCTAATTTCCTGGAGGTCCACTGCGAGGATGGGCAGCCCCTCAGTCCCTTCATTCACCCCCTCCCTAGGACCCATTCAGGCCTGGTAACCAGTCCTAGCATTCAGGAAGCCCACAGGGAGTTTCTAGCTTCATTCCTTCTCAGCCTCACTGTCTGTCTTTTCTCCGTTCACATTCAGCATTTTCTCTCCAAAGATCTGCTCCAATTACATTGGCTCAGTCGAAACCCCAATCTCTCTCTGAGAGAGCGACACTTCCCCACTGCATCTGGTTGATGATCCTGAACCCTTCCTTCTAGTGTTATTTCTCTCTCTTCCAAGTATGCTTCTTATTTTAAAACTTTAGTATTTTACAGTTAACCCTTAAAAGGTTTTTTTTTTTTTCCCACAGAACCATATATACTTACTCGTACTTTAACAATATGACCATAATACTAATAGTATTTTATACAAATAATGCTTAAAATGATTACTTTCATTTTTTTTGAGAAAAATATCCCAAAGGAACTTTGATTGATAGATACTTCTCATTGCCTTGTTTCCTAAAAATACTACATTTGACATTATTAAGTTACCATAGTGGAATGCTGCAAGAGAATGTGCGTCTAAATGTCATATAAATTAATACTTAGGTAACTATATCATGATTTTTAATCTAATCATTGCCAAATATGAAAATATGCCTATACAATAAGCATTTCAATAATTCAGGCTTAATTATATTTTGGGAATAATTGTTTCTTAATGTATAGGATAAGACATTCACTTCTTGATATTTCCTCTAAAATATTTTGATTCTAATATTCATATCTATTAGAAACAATTAAAATTAATTTTCTGCAAAATACTCAATGTTTTGGGTTCTGCTCAAATAAATCTGATAACTCTAAGCTGTCTGTTTAGTTACAAATTTGATATATATTACTCAGATGTGAGCTTTACTTTGAGAATTTAAGCAGAGTAACATCAAGATATGTAAGTTTGTATTATTGCATAATATAGAGGATTCAATATCTCTGGATCATTAGAATGAAAAATTATAATAAAGCTGGAAGTGATCAAATAATTTTTGTCAATCCTTTTATTAAAGTTCAAGATGGAAACTAGAGAAGAACAAAGGAACACAAGTGTGATGAGCGTAAAGATTCATTAGTACTGCAGAAATTTGCTCCCAATGCATGACTTTTTGAGGAGTTAAATGACTTTTATAATTCTGAAGGAAGAAAATTATATGGTTAAATATTTTATCTACTATATCGCTGAAAGTCTAGAGAAATCTTATAAAGAAATCTCATGTAATTTTGTGCCACAGATATTTCACTAACTTGGCTTTCTATTAGAATATACATAGTATTTGGTACAAATTTTAGACATCATTTCATCTCCACTTTTTAGTAAGCTTCTCTAGAAGTAGAACATTTATGTACTTTTATTGATATAATTAAATTGCCATCCGAGATACCAAGGAGGTCTCATCATTCCTTGATTACCACTCATTTTTCTTTCTACATAGCAAGCTTCTTTCACCAGCCTTATTTCACAGTATCCTCTCCTCAAGGAAGGTAATTCTTCTTAGAGACTCTTTCAGATAATGAACTTCATTTATTTTTGTGCATTTCCATTACCATCACTCAAAATAGGATAGTCTTCCCTCTCATCCATCAATTTATGTGGGGCTGATCTTGAGTATTACCAAAATGTCTCTTCCAGGCACCTTTCCTGTCTAAACAGTCTTATTCCAATTGTTAGCAGCTAACTTGCAAGTCAGGGCTTCAAAATGGAAACCCATGGGCCAAATTCAATCTACACATACGTTTTGTGAATTTGCAGAATGCTTTAAAAAAGAACATACATACTTTTCACAAGACATCTCAATTCATTTTAAGATAGTCCCCACCAACTCCAACCTATACTCACGTTACCACTTTGCTGCTGAATGCCTTTCACTTGGAAAGGATAATCTGAACTATCCTTTACAGTTCAAAGAATATGTCTTAATTATATTGTCTCATTGATTCTTCACAACAAAATCATAAAATAGATTACAACATACCTTTTCTACAAAGAAAAATAAAGAAAGTAAACAGAGCTTAAATCCCCCAATGAAATACATTCAGAGTAAGGCCTAAAACAAGGCACTCTGATTATACTACCATGTTTCTTTGTCTATTTTCTGATACTTCATAAGCAGGCCCTGTATATAGAAAGATGTATGCAGTGGTCAAATGACTTGATTGTATGAGTTAAACTAATTATGAGTCAGAAGGAAAATGATGCCTGTTTTATACCTCTGTTAGAATTTCTATTTAACTTTCAACAATTTTCATCATTTCTTATTTTATAATATTGCATTACCAAACCACATCTCATTTTCTCACACATTCAGTATTGGAATTGTATCCATAATGTAGAGCTATTAAAGAGTATGAATGCCTTTATCTTACAGAAATCTACTTTCTAATTTGTGGAAATAATGCTCCTATTCTGATATCATTACCAACACCTTTATTTTTTGTTGGAGTTTGCTTAATTTATGGGATAGGTAGTGAATAGAGACAGATAATAGATTGATAGGTAAATAGGCAGATAGAAAGAGGAAGATAGACAGATAAACACCAATTCCAGGAAAGATATTATAGTCTGTTATTATTTGAATATTTTTGTCCCCTCCAAAAATCATTTTGAAACTTAATCTCCAATGAACTGGGGCCTTGAAGATGTGATTAGGACATGAAGCCTCCTCCCTTGTGAATTTGATTCATGCCCTTATAAAAAGAGGCTTCACACAGGTTTTGGCCCCTATGTTTCCTTTCCATTCTCCTGGAATGGTTAAAACGCAGCTTTTGTTCATCCATTCTAGAGAATGCAGCAACAATGTGCCACCTTGGAAGCAGAGAGCAGCACTCACCAGACACTGACTCTGACCTCAGACTCCCCACTCTCCAGAACTGTGAGAAATAAATTTATATTCTTTATCAATTACCCAGTATCAGGTATTCTGTTATAGAAGCCCAAACAGATTAATTTAACATTAGCTGTTTAGCATAGGTACGAAGTTTTATTTATTTTTTCCATTTACTTACACAACCCCTACCCATTATGGACTCCCAGTGTGAAGCATATATTATAGCACGTAAAAGTGCCTCGTTCGTAATCCCAGCACTTTGAGAGTCCGAGGCGGGCGGATCACGAGGTCAAGAGATCGAGACCATCCTGGCCAACATGGTGAAACCCCGTCTCTACTAAAAATACAAAAAATTAGCTGGGCATGGTGGCATGTGCCTGTAGTCTCAGCTACTCCGGAGGCTGAGGCAGAAGAATTGCTTGAACCCAGGAGGCGGAGGTTTCGATGAGCTGAGATCCCACCATTGCACTCCAACCTGGGTAATAAGAGTGAAACTTGGTCTCAAAAAAAAAAAAAAAGGTGCCTCGTTCATGTTTTTTGAACCAAACTGCATTCAAAACTGTCATCCATTCTAAGACATATTTATTTTACATTTTAATATGTCTACAATCAGGATATGCCTAGGAATCAAAGATATCTTACTATTAATTGTAATGATCATGTTTTATAAATGATAGAATTTCTGATTAAGATGTTTAATTTGCATAATTTGTATCGGTCAGCATCTACTACATATATAGTGGATTTAATCAATTCAGAAAAAAATGAAAAGCAAGTAAGAGAAAATACTGATGTGTTTTAAGTAATTTAAAATTACATTTGATCATCAGAATTAACGTCTAACAACTCTAAAACACAACAGAGTCATTCAGAGAGATAGATTGTAGTTTATATGATATTCAATCTGGATTCACTACCATTATAAGTGTGAATAAGCCATATTCTATGCATACTGGAGAAATTACAATGCCTTAAATAATCAATTGAATTTTAGTGGTTCAGTGTACAATTCAGTTCATTATCAATCAATTGTTACATTACCTCCCCATGGCTGAAAAAGAATTCAGGCCCTCTCAACATACTATAGACATATAATTGTTGAGAAAAGCTGCAAAGGAGAAAGGACTGACATAGTACCTACATGAATTGATTATGAGTAACACATAAACAGGGATCAACAACCTGCAGAAGGCCACAGGAGGCCTCATGCTCTGGTGCCTGATCATTCTGGTGCATGGTTAAACAGATCACTTAACCTAGGATCTGTTACCATAAACATTTTGTCAAGGATGTAAAACCCCTTTATATCACTATGAGGTAGCCATACTTTTAGGCTCCTTGTAAGGCCCGAGTTCCATCAGCTGTACATAGATAATAAGATAAAGATAACCACATGTTCTTGTTTTGTGAAACTTGCAAACCGCCACTGTTATAAATCCTTAGGATGGTACACCAGTTCCGGCCACTGATTCACTTCCGGCTCATTGATTCATTCCACCATCACTCCACTCCTACCCTATAGATCAAAGTGATTGTAATCAAATAGTGTGGATGATCAGAGCTCAGGGGCTTCACTGCCTCCAGTAATAAGTGATGGCCCCCTGGTCCCACTTTTTCTCTTAATCTGTCCTTTTCTCATTCCATTGTCACCACTGAACTCGGCGTATCCACGGGTGATGTAGGGCTGACTCCCTACATTCTGGTGCCCAATGTGGGGCTCAGGGATCCCTACATTCTGGCGCATGAACTTGTGGGGCTCATGGATTCCCTACGTACAATTACTAAAACTTTTACAATATTTAGAATCATTCAGTTGATTTAAAGAATGTGAAAAACGCTTGATCTCATCTATTTTATAGAGGTAGTACCACCACTGGGAGAGGTGAATTGAGATGCCAAACATCACATAAGTCCTTAGAGACTGGTCTAGAACTAGAGTTTTTTCAAGCTTTATTGTATTTCAGATATGACAGGTAAATATTTAAATTATTTAATTCATTGCTTTGTCTCTATCTCTCTTGAGTTCCATTATATAGTAAACATCAAAATTGTGTAAAACTATGGTACTCAAAATACTATGAAAATATCTAGACAATGTAAAATATCAAGATATATTGATATTTTCTAAATATTTTCATGGGATTTTGAGTACTATATTTTATATGTATAAATATATGTATAAATATATGTAAACTTATGTATCTGTGAAATATATAGAATATTTAGAAAACATCAAGGTCTATATATGTGTGTAGGTGTATATATACATATACACATACGTGCACATATTAAACCACACACTGTTTATTCATCAAGTGACATAAGAGATAAATTGATTTTATAGCTGTAAGTTTATAAGCATACCACTATTGTAATATATATTACTAACCTATATATGTACAAACATGTTCATATGTATTTATGAATGTGTATGTATATAGATGTGTGTGTATATTCATTTACTATTGCTGCTGTAACAGATTGCCAAAAACTAAATTAGTTACTTAAAAAATGAATGTATTGTCTTACACCTTTGAAATGTAGAAAGTCTAGATTGTCTCTGCAGGACTGCATTCCTTTTGGAGGTACTAGGGGAGAGTCTTTCCTTAACTTGTCCAACTGCTGGAGGCTGTTCTCACTGCTTGGCTTGTGGCCCCATAGGAAACTGTTCTTTCTTTCTCCACCTCAGTCCTAACCTTCCATTCTTTCAACTCCAAATCCTCCTGCGTTCTTCCTAAATGAGAATTTATAATTACATAGGATCCACCCAGATAACTCAAAATAATCACCCTAGCTCAAAATCTTTAACTTGATCACATCTACAAATTTCCTTTCGCCAAATAAGGAACATTCACAAGTTCTAAGAAATTAAGATGTACACATCTTGGGATGTGGAGTGGGGAGGGCATTATTTACTTCCCCCAAAAAAATTTCTTAGAGAGCGATTGAGGTCTAGAATACATCTCTATGCTTATGCTTCCATACATCTCATTTAAATCATATTAAAGGGCATTTTTTGATTATTTCAGCTAAAAGTTAGAAAACTGAAATTAGACTAACATTTCTTGAGGATACAAGAATTTCAAGCCAGTTGACTTATATGCATCATCTTGATATTGACTCAGTCATCTCACAGAAGTGATATTTACAGGTTTCTAAAAATAAACATAGAACTTGACCCTCCCTGGCCTTAAAACTTGAAACTTAACATTTGTCTCATCTGTGTTCCTTCCTCAGGAAATCCATACTCAGGCAAACGACTGAAATTCACTGGATACCACATCTAGACAACAAGACACTAAACCCTTCGTTCCTCATGACTGCTTCCTTCACCCTCCCTAATTCCTTTTTTCCTGCCTTCTCTGAAGTATAAACCTCCAAGTTTTAGTAAGTCAGGGAGATGGATTTGAGACTTTATCTCCCATTCTCCTTGGCTTGAGCAAGTAAAGCTTTCTTCCCTGACAGTCCTTGTTGACTAAGTGATTGGCTTTCTGTGCAGTGAGCAATGGGACCTAGACTTAATCGTTGGCATTCTGGTAACAGTTAATTGTTCCTTGGTGAGAAACTCATTGCTAATGACTCAGCTATCATGGGATGGAAGAGTTTCAAAAGTCCTCCTAAGCAGCTGCTGGCTCTTTTTTGGCCTGAGTTTGGGTTTGGTCTCTTTCTTCAGTCTTGCTGTTGCTGGCCTCACTATTGCTGGCTTCACTTTTGTTGTCCTCAGTCACATTCCTGGTTGCCTAGGAAGAGCAGCCTTTGATATTTGGCATCTGCATCTAGATTGATGAGTGTCTCTTGTGGGCCCAAACAGCAGGATATGCTTCTCTCAACTTGGGAAATTTGTAAGGATTTTCCATTTGTGGGTTGAACAAGCCCAATTGACTCAATGGGGAAATCACCCCAACTATTTTAGTTTGGACAACCTTGGGGCGTGTTAGTAATTGACTGTGTGTTTGGGCAAGTGAATCTCTTATGTGGATACTAGACAGTGGGATCAGCTTCTCTCAATTTGGGAAACAGCACAGGAATTTCCGTTTGCAAATTGAACAAGGCTTGACAATGGAGAAGGGAAGCACCCTCACTGTTTCAATTTGGACATCCTTGGGGCGTGTTAGTTGCTCCAGCAGTTGGATTCTTTTTTGTTGAGAGTGCGTTTGTGTTTGTGTGTGTGTGTGTGTGTGTGTGTGTGTGTGTGAGAGAGAGAGAGAGAGAGAGAGAGAGAGATACATATGAGTTTCCATCCAAGAGTGCAGCCTGCTTTGGTGCATTCTTTAGGTTTGGTCTGAATTTAGTTGTGGGCCATGGTTATAGCTATACCTTCCTGATCACACCGAATCTTGCCTGCTTCTGGAAGGCCTTGTAATTGTAGTGCCATCTTCATTTTGCTGTTGAATGTGGAAACAGGATGGAGTTCTCTTTATCCAGGCATTTATTCTGCTCTTCCAACCAGGTTCAGGCCTGGTTAGTACATGATGTTCTTCTATAGTGTATTGGCCAAAGTGTTCTCTGGAGTCATGGGATGCTTGAACTTTAAATACTGAATAACCATGAAAACTGCCTTACCCAGAATTTTTGTTCACAGTCATTATTGTATTACCTATTAAAACAAACAAAATTTAACCACATGAACATGTTTGTAAACAGTGACTTTGTGTTGTTATTTTATGGCTAGTACTATGGGGTAAAAACTACAGGATTTTTATGTTATGTATACGTATTTTAATGTGTTTATGTGTATATGCTTTTATTATGTTGTATGTTATATTTGCATAGTACCAAATTTGCATATAAATAAAACAGCACTCATAAATTAAGTGAATTGAAGAATTTTTCAGGTTTATGTGACTTAAGTAAATCCTTATTAAATAAACTAGTTTTAGGATCTTAAATGTCTAAGCTTGGCACAAAAGATTGTAAGACCACAAACCCAGCCAATAACAAAAAATGACCTTTGTTTGTGTAATCTTTTGATAAATAAGACTAATTTAATGTTGTTGGTTTAATGAAGATAGCAGAAGTTTCTGAATTATGGGTGATAATACCTATGTGTTTAAGGTTCCTTTATAGATGAATACATAAGATGCACAGGTTTTAAAAGTGGCTAGCAAGGAAATAATGACCAACTTTGTTTAATGTCTCAATTCTTATAAGTAATCTAGATAAACCACTAAAAATGAATAAGATATAAATGGAGTAAATGCTGTAGCGAAACTTTTATCTAATTTAGAAATTTGAAATTATTTTGGATGCTCACTAGTTTTGTGGGTCATTTACAATTAAAAAATGCTTACAATATGGGAAACTTTTTAAATTGTGGAATGTTTTCATCTATAAATGCTAATACCTGATAGTTCAGGATTTCTTGCTGTAAAGGTTTTCATTAAAATTTAAGGTTACTAAGAATCTTAGTTAATATGTAATTCTGTATACAAATGTGCCAAAGATAGTTTGTCCTATTGAGAAAATGAAGTATGTTTTCTAAATCAGAAGTTAAAGATTAACTCAAATTATGGACTTGGAAAGGTCATTTATGAAACAAGAACAGAACTAGTAAGTAGGCGAGAGGAATAAATAACAAGTTATGAAAATGTATTTTTAGTAAGAAAGTTATAAGAAAAAGAATATTCTTTTGTGTGAAAAAATTCTTCTAAAAGAGATTATGATTTCGATTCTATAATTTGTTTCTTATTAAACTTCTCAGATTCATATCGCAGACGTGCAACTTTCTTGTGTCTTCATGCTTTGCTTTTTTCCCCCTTGAAAAGGCTTAAGACGCTAACACTCTCATTCCATGTTTTTGTCAGTTCCTGTAATCTTTCTTCCTCTGTTTCTAGCTACTCTTGTGGCTTGAAGCTGAAATGTTTATTTTGGAGGTTTAGAAAAGCAATGTTTTCCTTCAATGTAACTTGATTCCATACTCGTGACATTTCTTTATATGTCTAGATTATTCATCAGGATTGACTTTCAGATGATCTAAATCAGCTTCCCTTAAGGAAAAACAATCACACAGCAGAGGGCCTTTCTTTGCCTCTTGGTAGCTAGCCTAAGGAACATATTTTACATTTTATTGTAATAATTCCTGTGTCATCATTACTAGGTCATCATTATTAGGATTATGATTGCTTAGGAAAACTGAGATTTCAAAGAATTAAGGTTTTTACATGCATGTGACTTTCTGTATTGTTTTAAAGTCCTTGTGCTGTTACATCACAGGGCTTTGACTCCTGGATCTGACAAAAGCATTGACTCCTGCCAAGTCTTGAAAGTTGTCCTTAGTCAACACCTCATTTTCAGACAGTGGAGATAGCAGCAATCAAAATGAACTGCTTTGCTAAAACACAGGGTCAGAAATCAAAATTTCTCAATCCCTCTAGGCCCAAGGCCTATTGCAGAAGAGGTGGTGCATGAGATTGTAAAGGCTGATTTTGGGGGATAAAAATGGTTCAGAATTTTTATATAAATTAAATATTATTATCAAAGGCACAGTAATGCAAAAATAAGTGTCTGGGCCCCTGTGTCAGTATAAAAGGGTTTTCTTGGTGCATTGATCTTCTCTTTAATAGAAAATAGTAAAAGATCATAAGCGAAAATCCTATAGTCAAACTTATTAAAATTAGATAGATTTACTTATAACGTTTTATAAAAATTATCTTTAACATTAACAATATACTATGCAAAGGTAAATTATGATTTTATTATGTGAACAAAATTTTCATGTAACATTAATAAGAGTATAAAAATTATTGTTTACCTTTTGAGTAAACTTCAGGAGCATAAAGGAGGGGAGAGATAGAGACAGATTTAGTTAGGTGCATGCTGCCTTTATAAGGTCTTATTGTTTGGGAAACCGAGTCTCCTTATCAAAGAATAAAGGTTTTGGCTTTAAAAAAAAACATTTGAATTATCATTTTGGTTAAATGAATGAGTATTTTATAGTGACCTATGATCTTATTTTGTGGTAGTAAGTGTTTTAATCCTTTGATATTTGACAAACTCTCCAATATCAAAATTCCAAGTTCTAAATTTAGTCTTTTTGATGTTAAAATAACTTTTTAGGCATTACATCCCCTGAAGTCCAAGAAAGACATATTAGCCTTATTTGGTATGTTAAAATTATACAGGAAGCATTGTCAAATGTGAAATGGTGTTTAACTTTCTTTGGGGTTATATTTATATAAACATGAATATGTGTTCCAAATTTGTATGAGATTCCTAAAATTCTGATATGTCTTAAGTATATGGTATCAGCAATACTTATTATTATTATTGCTGTATGCCAAAGAAATCAGTGAATTTCCCTATCAATTGTGCCTTTAATTATGGCTAACCTAAGACTTGCTGTTAATCAGAACTGTCCTAAGACCTTTATCATTCAAAGTTATTGTTTTACTTTGATTATTGTTTAAAAAGTGGCTTATAATTAGCTACTTTTCCAAGCTTATTTCTTTAGGGAAATTCATGAAAAGAACTGTTGAATGCAAGTGTTTAACAACTTTGGAGATTGTGCCCTTGAACTAGAGAGAGCACTTTCAGGACTCTAAGAGTCTAAATCTAAAGGCTGATGTGTTCAGAAAGATTGTTAACCCAATATGAAGCAGAACAAGAGTTAACTGCATAGACTGAACTAATAAAGGACCAAACTAATTTTGTATGGCTTTTTTTTTTAAACATTGCTGATTCATTTTATTTTTCGGGATCAAGGGAAGTTTTTTTTTTTCTTTATTTTGAGCTATTTACAGTCTTTAACAATTGAGTAGAGTATAGTCTTGTAAACCAATTTAAAGCATATTTTTCTCTCTCTACTGGATTTCTCCAGATTTTGGAAATCATCTATGAGTATTCTTAATTCATGGTAAAATGTTTATTTGCATATGTTCAATAAGAATTTGTTTTCTTTTGTAATAGTACACAGTAGAAAACACTGGTTATTTTCCCAAAGCTTTGACTGGAATGAGATATTCTCAGATATGAGCAGAATGCCTTCAGGGATTGAGATTGACTTAAAGAGCTGATAAAAGCTCCTTGGAAAGACTGGCCTAGTATTTTGTCTAACTGGTTCCTTTATAAGATTCCTGATTTGTGGTAAGTAAAGAATGTCACTTTCTGACAGGCTTAGGAACCTTAAGTTATTTTGGGATCTTTTTTTTTTTTTTTTTTTTTTTTTTTT
>NW_016107558.1:2543381-2553014 GCF_001604975.1 Cebus imitator | reverse complement strand
TGGGCCTCCCAAAGTGCTGGGATTACAGGCTTGAGCCACCGCGCCCAGCCAATTTTGGGATCTTAAGAAGAGAGAAATTCACCCAGTTCATACAGACACCTGCTGGCACAGATAAATCCTTGGCTGGGCTTGAGAGGCCTTTAAAAGTCAAATTTGAGATTCCTTATGAAAAACTTCCAGCAAAGCCTCAGTAAAAAAGAGCCTATGTGGACAACAATTCTTGCTGTATGTTATGCAAATAACCAGGCCAAGTATAATAAGATGAAAACTTTTATTGCAAATAAATTGGTTCTACTACAATTTGTCTTTGGTAGAAACGGTTGACTAAAGAGAGAAAAATACTTATATTTCGGAAGAAAACTACAGTATGCCTTCTATTAAATTAGCTTTTGATTCCTTGGTAGCAACCTGGTCACCTATTGTATAGAGTTGCAGTTGTGCTGCATTCAGTTATTAAAGACAAAAGTTACCAATGGAATTTAGAGATAGATTCAGCTCGTGGGGAATTGGTTCACAGGATGCATAAGTAAATGCAAACTAATAAGGAAAAAGCAAAATATTCAATCTCTTCATTATTGTTATCTAAAATAGCTAAAATGAAAGTAAGAGAATGCTGAGTTGGGTCTTGGGGCTGGACCAACCCAGCTGTTAAACTTTCTAAGTTCAAATAAGTAGCCTTAAGCTACCCACAATAGGAAAAATTATGCCAGAGCACCAGAAAGTACCTCAGAGACCTGCCTTTTCCAGAAGGTAGTCAAAGTGGGGGAAGGGCAGAACCAAGTAACTGTTGAAACCATAGGGTACAATGTAAATAAATTGTTCCATTTTGTAGATTGGTATCATCAGCTTCCTGAGAAACCTTTTCTAAAACGGATTATGAGACTAAATAATCTGAGAACACTGACTTTGGTTTTAAATGCCAAAGAAGGAAAATGAATGTTTTGGTTGATGTAGGATCCATAACTCACTGTTGAACAATCACAGGATGGGTATATATAATTCAGAAACACAGGAGGTTATTTCCAAGAGAACAGCCAGCCTGGTGGATTGAATAAATGCCACTGTAGGATCTGTTTACGTTGAGAAAGAGAATTGCCAAACTTCACGTATCAATGCCAAGTGTAACACCCCAGACGAAGCAGCTGATATGCTTCATATGCAAGCCACAGGAGACTGGCTTTAAGATGATGTATATTAACTACTCATACTACTACTGAGTATGGAGAATCCATGGCTTAATACCACCCAACTTGTACTGCAGTCAACTTAAACAAACAACAGTTTAACAAACACTTCAAATTGGATGGCAGTAAGCCATGGATTCTCCATATTCAGGTAAAACCAATCCCTCTGGGATCTCTCCAGGGGAAATAGGTCATGGGCTTGCAAACCCCCAGATGGCCAACGTTAATGCCCAAAACCCAGCCAAAGACCCTTAATAAGAAGTCATAAAGGGACCATGTACTTTTCAGGTTGTTGCTCTTCCTGAAACCACAGCTTTTTGCATGCAGGGTGGAATGAGTCAGGAAGACTTTTTGATAGGATTAGGGTTATCCTCTGGGATTCCCCAGGGGATCAGCTCCATATTCTCTGGTATTTTAAAATTTGGTTTATCTATGTTATTAATTATCCTAGGCAATGTGGCTTACCATGTTGCTCAAAACCAAGATAAAAGTATCTAGGTCATGGTATTCCAACGAGCAGGATACTGGCCAGGTACTTGTGAGTACTTTCAAATACAGGGGTAAGGTTTACATTTCTCAAAATTATCCCATAATCGCCCTCCTCAGCAAGAAGCAGCCAGAAAGATTGACAACCAGATTCCCCATCCCCATGATGGAGGAATTGATAAATAGAAAGGGGGTACTGATACCAGCCAAATTGTCCCCATAAGTGATACTATTGGTTTTTATAAAATAAACTAGAAATTGACTCTCTCTCATCTTAAAACTCAAAACTTGTATTTGTCTCATCTGAGTTTCCTCCTCAGGAAACCAACCCTCAGGTGAGGGGCTGAAACTCACTAGATTATCATATTCAGACCAGAAGAAAAGATGCAATACCCTTCATTCCTCATGATTGCTTCCTTACCCATCCCTAATTCCTGTTTTCCTACCTTCACTGCTATATAAATACACCATTTTTGCTATGTTAGGGAAAAATATTTAGAGACTGTATTATCTGTTATCCTTGGGTGTAGCACCCAAAGCAAAGCCTTCTTCTCTCATGTATTAGTCTGCTCTCATGCTGTTGGATAAACACATACCTGTAGAGAGCCAGAATAGCCCACCTGCTCTGGGGGAATCAGCAGCAAGGCTGCTGTGAACTTTGAGCGAACTCCAGAGAAGCGAAACCATAATAGGAGAATGTGTATGTCTCGGAGAAGAGCATTCAGACCTAGAGAAAGATAACCAGCTTTCACTGACCTTGCTGCAAGATAGTTGTTAACTGAAGTATGAGAATTATAACCACAGGCTCTTCTGGGTAACTGCACCCCCCATCTACTATGTGCTTTGTAAACATGTAAAATAAAGTAGTCTGAGACAGTCAGGGGCCAAATAGACTGACATCCTCACTTCTCGGACCACCTGGCCCAGCATTTTTTATGTTATGTTTGTCTTTGTATTTTTCTTTATCCCCCACCGTTCCCTCTTAGGTCTTTGAACCCTTTTGCAGTGCAGGATGCAGCACACACCAGACATACCCAAGACTAATTTTCAAATAAAAAGAGGTTTAATGGACTCACAGTTCCACATGGATGGTGAGGCCTCACAATCACGGCAGAAGGTGAAAGCACGTCTTACATGATGACAGACAAGAGAGAATGAGAGCTGAACCAAGCCAAAGCAGTTTCCCCTTATAAAACCATCAGGTCTCCTGAGACTTCTTCACTACCACTAGAACAGTATGGGGGAAGCCACCCACCATGATTCAGTTATCTCCCATAATATGTGAGAATTACGGGAGATACAATTCAAGATGATATTTGGGTGAGGACACAACCAAATCACGTCACCTGGCAATCCTTGTTAACTCAGTATTGGTTTTCTGTGCAGTTAGCAATACAACATAGACCTGTGATGTTTCAGTAACAATGTTATTTAATAATTAAAAGAATATTTTAGTTTCATAGCTGAAGACACTGAGGCTTAGGGAGATGAAAACATGCAGGTGGCATCACTATTAAAAGTGGAATATTTTTATAGATGATATATAAACCACTAAAATTTATACAGGAACTTCAATGCCATAATTCAGTCTGAATTCTTACCATTATACAATACTACCTGCTGAACAAATCATTGCAGAAAATATAATGCTTCTAGAGGAGGGAAAAAATGAAATAGAAAAGAAAAAGAAGAAAGATATTTGTGACAAACCCACAGCCAATATCATACTGAATTGGCAAAATCTAGAAGCATTCCCTTGAAAACTGGCACTAGACAAGGGTGCCCTCTCTCACCATTCCTATTCAGAATAGTATTGGAGGTTCTAGCTAGAGAAATCAAGCAAGAAAAAGAAATAAATGGTATTCAATTAGAAAAAGAGGCAGTCAAATTGTCTCTATTTTCAGACAACATGATTGTATATTTAGAAGACCCCATTGTCTCAGCCCAATATCTCCTTTACGATAAGCAACTTCAGCAGTCTCAGTATACAAAATCAATATGCAAGAATAATAAACATTCCTATACACCAATAACAGACAAACAGAGAGCCAAATCATAAGTGAACTCCCATTCATAATTGCTACAAAGAGAATAAAATACCTAGGAATACAACTAACAAGGGTTGTGAAGGACCTCTTCAAGGAGAACTACAAACCACTGTTCACAGAAATAAGAGAGGACACAAACAGATGGAGAAACATTCCATGCTCATGGTTAGGAATAATCAATATTGTGAAAATGGCCATACTGCCCAAAGTAATTTATAGATTAAAGACTATCCCCATCAAGCTACCAAAGACACTCTTCACAGAACTGGAAAAAGACATCTTAAACTTCATATAGAACCAAAAGAAAGCCCATATAGCCAAGATAATCCTAAGCAAAAAGAACAAAGCTGGAGTTATCAGGCTACCTCACTTCAAACTATAAAGGAAGCATGCCTGGGAGGCCTCAGGAAACTTACAATCATGGTGTAAGGTGCAGGGTAAGCAGATACGTCTTTATATAGCCATAGCAGGAGTAAGATGGAGAGGGCGTTGCTTCCACACTCTTTTAAACAAACAAATCTTGTGAGTACTCACTATCATGAGAGTACCATGCGATTTGGGCATGGATGCAAATCCAAACCATATTATTCTTCTTCAGGTCCCTCCCAAATCTCATTTTCTTCTCACATGATAACAAGGGGTTATATCCTAAGGCTTTGGCCAGTGCTGCCCCTGTGGCTTTATAACACTAGCCCCCACAGCTGCTCTCATGGGCTACCATTGACTGCTTGCCAATTTTCTAGGTGCACAGTGAAAACCGTTGCTGTATCTACTATTCTGGGGTCTGGAGGGTGGTGGTCCTCTTCTCACAGTTCCACTAGGCAGTGCCCTAGTGGGGACTCTGTATGGGGGCTCTTACCCCACATATTGTCCTAGAGGTTCTCCATGAGGGCTCTACTTCTGCAGGTGATTTCTGCCTGGACATCCAGAATTTTCCATACATCTTCTGAAATCTAGGCAGAGAGTCCCAAGCCTCAACAATTGCCCTTTGCCCACCCACAGGGTTAGCACCACATGAAAGCTAACAAATCTTATGGCTTGCACCCTTTAAAGTAGGAGTTTGAGTACCTGGACCCCTTTAAGGGACAAATAGAGCTGAAATAACCAAGATGCATGAAGCAATGTCCTGAGTCTTCACAGGGCAATAGGGTCCTGGGCCTGGCCCATGAAACCATTTTTCCCTCCTAAATCCCCAGGCATATAATGGGAGGGGCCACCATAAAGTTCTCTGATATGCCTTCAGAATCTTTTCCCCATTGTCTTGGCTACTACTACTTGCCTTCCTTTTAATTATGAAAAATTCTGCAGCTTGCTTGAATTCCTCCCTGAAAATTATTTTTTCTTTTCTACCACATGGCTAGGCTGCAAATTTTCCAAACTTATACACTGTTTCTTTCGTAAATTTAAGTTTCACTTTTACACCATTTCTTTGCATGTGAATACGAACACAGAGCGCTAGAAGCATTCAGGCTACATCTTGAAAACTTCGTTGCTTAGAAATTTCTTCCATCAGATGCCCTGAAGTTCAAAGTTTCACAGGTTCCTAGGGCAGGGGCCCAATGCTTTCCCATTTTGCAAATGTATAACAAAAGTGAACTTTGCTTCAGTTCCCAGTAAGTTCCTTATCTCCATCTGAGACCATGTCAGCCTAGACTTTACTGCCCATATCACTACCAGCATTTTGGTCACAACCATTCAAACAATCTCTAGGAATTTCTAAACTTTCTTTCAACTTCCTGTCTTCTTTTGATTCCTCCAAACTCTTCCCACCTTTGCACATTGCTCAGTTCCAAAGTCACTTCCACATCTTCAGATATCTTTACAGCAATACCCCACTCCCGGTAACAAGTTTCTGTAGTAGTTTGTTCTCATACTGCTACAAAGCAATAATGAAGACTCAGTAATTTATAATGAAAAGAAGTTTCATTGGCTCATGATGCTGCAGGCTGTACAGGAAGCACGGCTGTGGAGGCCTCAGGAAACTTTCAACTATAGCAGAAGACAAAGGGGAAGCAGGCATATCTACACATGGCCAGAGTAGGAGGAAGGCCATGTGGGGAGGAGGGGAGTTAGGTAACATACACTTTTAAACAACCAAATCTTAGGATTCCTCACTCACTGTGATGAGAACAACACCAAGAAAAAAGTCAACTCCATGATCCAGTTACCTCCCATCAGGCTCTACCTCCAACATTATGGATTACAAGTTGACATTATATTTGGGCAGGGACACAAATCCAAATCATATCACTGATTTTATAAAATGAGTGTTACAAAAATATTTAGATACATTTTGTATTCTCTAAATTTTATTTCAGTCACTCTACAAGCTGACTAAAAGAAATGTCTTTTGGGGTCCAGTTAGTGAATGGGGTGTTTCCATTCTTAAGCAGATGTTGTAATAAGAACTGAACTGAGATATTTTGAACTTTGCTAGACCCTGTTAAATCTTTTCTTATCCTAGTGTTTATAAAACAAGATTATGTATCAGTAGTACTCATTCAAATTTAGAAACTCATCTGAAGCCAATTGCTTACCTTAATTTTTCTTTTACCAAAGTTAAAGATTATGTAACATGTTATGTTCCACCCTTATCAGGCCAATAATACCCAATACTTTTACACTGGCTACGTTACTACCTATGATTATTTTATTGTCTGCCTTGTGCCTCAATGTATTGTTTGTTTTGGCATGCTGTAATATTTATTGATAACTCCTGAAACAATTGTGATATGGGAATGTGTTGTCAAACAAAAATACAAAATTATATTTCTTATGAATATAGAACAGGTATGAATTTTTTGTTTGATCAATCAGAAAAGAGTAATGGAATCATAAGATTTCACACAAACTTGGTCTCTATAGCAGCCAGATACTTAATTTCCCTAAGATACTATCAATAAACAGAGAAATTGCTTGTTGCCATGGAGTTCGACTGTCATCTTTTTTCTTTTCTTTGCCTTGCCTTTTATAAGACTTAAAGCTAGTACAGCTGAGAAACAAGTGAGTTATTTTTGGTTCTTTGACGAGTGCTTCATGAACTCCTTTCTTTGGTCCAAGGCCCACTAGACTATCAAGGAGATTTTGTAAAACAACATTGGTTTTAAAAGTCATGTGTAAAATATACAAAACATATAATGTGCTATTTTAACCATTTTTAAGTGTGAAATTCAGTGAAATTAACTATATTCACATTGTACAACCATTGCCACTGTTGGTCTTCAGAACTCCTCTCATCATCACAAACTAAACCTCTGTACCTACTAAACAATAACTCTGTATTTTTTCTTCCCCAAAGTACAGGCAACTATGATTTTACTTTGTGTCTCTATGAATTGGACTACCCTAGGTAACTTAAATGAATGGTATCATACAGCATTTGTCATTTTATGACTGGCTTATTTCACTTAGCAAGATATCTTTAAGGTTCATCTATGTTGTAGCCTATGTTAAAATTTCCTTGCTTTTTAAGGCTAAATTATATTCTATTGTATGTATATACCACATTTTGTCTACTTATTCATGAATGGACAATTGGGTTGCTGCCAACTTTGGCAACTATGAACATGAATGTACAAATATCTGTTCACATTTCCACTCTTGTTTTCCTGTACACCCAGAAGTAAAATTGTTGGATACAATGATAATTTTATTTTTAATTTTTTGAGAAACAAAATAATATTTTCCATAGCTGCCGAACCATTTTATAATCCCACTAGCAGTTCACAAAAGTTCCAGTTTCTGTATCTCCTCCTCAAAAATTAGTATTTGATTCTTGGGATATTAGGCATCCTAATAAGGATAAAGCTGTATCTCACTGTGGTTTTGATTTATATTTTCCAAATGATTAGTGACATTGAGCATCTTTAAATGAGTTATTCAAGATAACAGATGATCATGAGTATGTTTTCTTTTAAAAAAATATCTGTTTTATTTAGTCCTGTGTCCATTTTTGAATTAGGTTGTTTATTGTTGTTGTTGCTGTTGTTGAGTTTTGTGTGTTCTCTATATATTTTGGATATTAATCCATATTCAGAATATGTGATTTGCAAATATTTTCTCTCTGGATTTCCTTTTAAACCTTATTGAAAATATCCTTTGATGAAGAAAGTTTTACATTTTTATGAATTCCAATTTGCTTATGTATTCTTTTGTTGCCTGTTCCTTAATTGTCATATTCAAAAAATTATTGCCAGTTCTTATGTTATGAAACTTTTCTCCATGTTTTCTTCTGAGTCCTTTGTAGTCTTAGCTCTTGCAGTTAGGTCTTTGGTCCTTTTTGTGTATTGTTAGATAAATGTCCAATTTGACTTTATTCAATGGCATGTGACTATGCCATCTTTCCAGCACTATTTGTTGAGAAGACCACCCTTTCCCACTTGAATAGTCTTGATTCTCTTGCCCAAAATCATTTGACTCTATCTGCCTGTTAAATATTTCTCCAAACTAAATTTATCTATCTTATTTTCTCTTCTTGGTATGCATACATCTTAAGACGATCTTGATTCATCTTAACTAAAAATAATGTTCTTAATCTTTAGGACATATGCTCTGGGTTACATGCTTTACAGTTTTAAAAAAAAAAAAACAAACAGAATCTCTTAAATGGGTAAGCTGAAAAAGCCAGCCATCTGATGCTGAAGTTTTCTTTGAAAATTGTTTATATGGAGATTAATTTTTTGAGGGAAGAATAAATAAATGAACAATTAAATGTATGTGCTTTCAGGGTTTTCCACAAAAGATTTTTATAGTGTTTTGAGTGTTTTCCTCAATGGATTTTTTTTTACTTTTATATCATAAGTATTCAACTAATTATAGTGAAAAAATGAAAACACTTGCTTTTCCTTAAGCTCTTGAATTCAAACTATAATCTTACCCTATTTATAAATACAGAAAATTGTTACCAATAATTTTCATGGAGGATTTTTTGAAGTAACCAAAATCTATTAAACACACTTGTGTTGACAAATATAAAGTATTCAGTTTTCTGTTAAATATTTAATTCTCTTATGACAAAACTTTCCTAAATACTTAAGTTATTAGAAAATCCAATGATATAATTTGTAAAATTATTTTAAAAATGTTAATAACAAATAGCACAGTTCTATCTCAATGAAATAACTACACACTTGTGATTATAACCTTAAGTATAATCTATTAAGTAATTTTAAATGCCAGTTACTTCAGATGTTACAATTTAATCAAAGTGTCAACAGTGCTAAATTATTCCTTGACATAAATTATATGATAGATTTGTTATAGTATTTCAATCTAGATTTTCTTGGTAATAAACATGTTTACTCCTAAGAAATATACTGTCCAAAAATTTGCACGTTTCCCTGTCCAAATGATTTCTTTGCTTTGTTTTCTTAATCAGATGGCTGACAAACCTAGCAATCAGAGCACAGACAGGTCTAGGATCAAGGTCAAGCTTTTGTCCACAAAACTATGGTAAAGATTTAGCTTTATATATAGCTTCAATAATAAGAACTTTATATCTTGAAGGAATTGGAACCATAATTCCAATTTAAAGGTAAGAGGAGTAATACATCTAGAAATGTATCCTCTACCACATCTACAAACAACATTAAATTTGTGGATGATACTTTAATGCTTTGTTTTGTTTTTGCTTTTGCACTTTTTTTCTTAATTAAGATATTTAAATGGAAAATAATTAGATTCTATTTTTCTCCTCTGGACTTTTCTCAGTCTGCTTACATAATTTCCAAGTTCATTTGATGTCTATGGTATTTGTCATAAATTATAAGGGAAAAAAACATCAGCGGATTGAGATTGACAACAAGTAACACAGGAAGGGGAACATTACACACTGGGGCCTGGGGGGTCTGGGGCTAGGGGAGGAAAAGCAGGGGGTGGAGGGATTGGGGAGGGATAACATTAGGAGAAATACCTAA
>NW_016107558.1:2473730-2543320 GCF_001604975.1 Cebus imitator | reverse complement strand
ATCTGCACGATCTGCACATGTACCCCAGAATATAAAGTATAATAAATAATAAAAAATAAAAAATAAAGTAACTGAGAAACAGATAATGTAGTGGCATGTAAGGCAGTCAGATTGTTATCTAGAAGGGAATGCAGGGCAGGAGTGTCAAATGCAAGGGTCCCTGGACAGGAATGAAATTACATTGATAGTTACTAGAATGATTTTAAATGATCAATACCGTTTCTTGCAACCTCTAGTTCCCTTGTCCTCTGCAAATATACAACTTCATCTCCCTCAAGTCAAGGAGATTGTAAGCTTAAGTTGAGCTCTTACATGGGCTGTTTGTGAGCTACTCCCCCAAGCAGTATGTGAGGGCAATTACAGGGCACTGTTCATATTTCCCCTTTTTCTTTCCCAGGTGCCCTTTCCTGCATTGTCTGTTATACTGTCAAACCTTCCATTTGGGCAGGACTTAGTAGAGACAGCTCACTCACTATCAGGTTGGGCAGCTTGAAGACCAGATTGACATCACCTGAAGGCTCTCTTACAGGTTTGAAGGTCCTAGGCAGGACCTAGGACCTCAGACCTCAGCTGTGGTATCTGGGGCTCCCACTGAAAGAACTACACCCGTCTCTGTGGCTGCTTGGCATTTTCATGGTATATTGATAGGGATCAAATGGTGAGTATCCCAGGGGGAAACTTTTATGACAGCATAGAAAGTCACATAGCATCATTTCTGTTTTAGTCACAGATCCTCATAGACCCAAGATCCTTCAAAGAAAGAATGACAGTGTTACATAAAAGAAGATGATGATATTGGATGGTGTTGCAGTTTTCTTAGTCCTTACCTAACCTAGGTCCACGTTATTGTCCCACAACTAAGAAGAATAAAGATTATGGACATCAGATAATGAGTAGAATAGAATTGATTAATCAAATGAAAAGCTCTTAGCAAAGAGAGAGGGCTAGAAAGCAGGTTTCCAGAAATGGAGCTGACTTTTTTGTTTTTTTATCTGGCAGAAGTCAGGACGTTTTCTCTGGATTTTGCCCAAATAGGAGGTGTAAAGTTCCCTCCTAAGGGTGTTGCATGTGGACATGCATGAGGTTGCCCACAATGACTTCATGTTGTTATTACCCATGAATACCTAAGCAAAATGCTTTGCTTAGGTAAATGCTAATGCCATGTTAATAAAATATAATAAGCTGATTTAAGTTAAGAATATTTAGGTTGATTTATTGTGCCTGTGCCTAAGTTGGGACAGTCCCTTCTGAGCAACATTCTGGCACAAGGGGAAATTCTTAACTACATTTCCCCATAAGCTGCAGAGGCAGTGCAGGTGCTGTCTTGATGTTGTTCCTGCAACATTGCCTTTCTCTGTCCTTCTCCTGAGGCCCTCCCTCTTTATATGCCTAACCAGCCCCTAACCACCTCCTCTTTCAATGGGATATGTTAGTATCACTATAGTTGTAAAATAAAATATTCCAGTGAAATAGAAGGTAGTTTCTCTTTTTTTTCTCTCTCTCTCTCTTTCTCATTGCTATTATAGTTAATTCTTTGTTCACGAGGTAACACTTACATTAAACATTTGGACAAATTAAGATTCACATATAGTGTCTTTAAAAATCACTGGAATATTGAAATACAAATATGTATTTAATTTGAGGGATTGGTTAAATGCATTGTATGGGAGCAGTGTTCCAAACTAGAAAGGTTTAAAAATGCTTCTTTTATTTTTTCATTAAACAAACATTTACTTATTCTTACAGACTGTAGAAGACCCTAAGGTCTTTATATTACTAAAGAGCTACACATGTCTACTTAAAAAAATTAATAGTTTCTTCACAATAATATTTCTGAATTTTTGTGTATACTGGTATGTTCATTGCAATTTCAAATCCTTCAAGAGGTGCTTCTCAGAATCCCTAAAAATGGTAATTAAAATAACCAAAGTTCACTTTTCTTTCTTTAATCCCATTTCCCCTTATTTACCCATACATATAGCAGTGACTGGATATAAGCTGATTTTGTAGTTAAAAAAAAATTGATAGGAAAAATTCTTGTAGAATCATTTTAAAGACTTCTCTAATTTGTACTGGATTCCATCTTGGTATGATTGCTTGCTGTGTCAAAGGAAAGGGAATAGGCTAGATCATATTTAACACTGCCACATTAAAACTTTTGTTTACATTTTATTAGCTAAACCTTTCAATTTTCATTTAAAAGCCTCATTGGGCTGGGCATGGTGGCTCACACTTATAATCCCAGAACTTTGGGGTGCCAAGACAGGCGGATCACTTGAGGCTGGGAGTTCAAGACCAGCCTGGCCAACATGGTGATACCCTATCTCTACTAAAAAATACAACAACAAAAAAATTAGCCAGGCTTGGTTGCATGTGCCTATAATCCCAGCTGCTTGGGAGGCTGAGGCATGAGAATTGTTTGGACCAGGGAGGTGGAGGTTGCAGTGAACCAAGATCATGCCACTGTACTCCAGCCTGGGCAACAGAGTGAGACTCCATCTCAAAATAAAAAATAAGAAATAAAAAAATAAAAATCTCATGGCCAGTCTGATTTAAAGGAAGAGACCAGAAATACAAGTCCTAGAAATATTGATTAATGATACTAATTACTACCAAAGGATATCTCTTAAACTATTCAATTGTGCTACAGTTGATGTTGGTTAAAACCTAAAGAAGACAGGACTGGCCAGAGTAAATATAAGCCTGAGATTTTATATTGATATTTATTTTCCATTTAAATGACACATTGTTACATGTTGTGTTCCCAGGGAAGCAGACTCTGAGACACAGTTGGGACTTAGTGTGAAGGATGTTGATTAAAAATCGTTCTACTGCTGGAGGTGGTGGAGTGCAGCTGAAACCATAGCTGTGGGGAGGCTGAGGTCGCTTGGGTCTAGGGGTTCAACACTACAGTGAACTGATTATGTGAGTTCACTGCAGAATTGAACTGCAGTGCCTATAATGAGTGTGAGATCCCATCTCTTAAAAAGAACAGAATTGGGCGAGGCATGGTGGCTCACACCTGTAATCCCAGCCCTTTAGGAAGCCAAGGCAGGTGGATCACGAGGTCAGGAGTTTGACACCAGCCTGGACAAAATGGTGAAACCCTGTCTCTACTAAAAAGACAAAAAAATAGCCAGGCGTACTGGTGCACGCCTGTAATCACAGGTACTCGGGAGGCTGAGGCAGAAGAATCGCTTGAATCCTGGAAGTGGAGGTTGCAGTAAGCAGAGTTTGTGCCACTGCATTCCAACCTGGACAACATAGTGAGACTCTGTCTTATAAAAAAAAACAAAAACAAAAACAAAAACAGAATTGCTCATGAGCTCAACACCTGAAAAAGAGAAGAAAGGAATCATGCCTTAGAAGCAAATCAAGCAACAACACAGGCTCAATGACTGATAGATAAAACTATCTGCTGATCACATTGCAAGAAGTAAGAAGCTAAGTCAAGTCCTTCCCTGATACTGTTATATACCTCTTTCTTGTGTTTTGTCTTTGACTAAGAATGAAATGTAAAACACTATGTTTTCAGAGGAACTTACACATTTTGTGTGTGTGCATATAAATGTACATAACTTACTCCATTCTATAACAAATTGTGATGGTTTGAAGTAAATAGATATGTATCTTAGACTTATAATTTGTAAAGGAATTTGGAAACAATTAGGATCTCCATTTTTTATAAGTGGAATATTAAAGATCTTAAGATTGTCTTTTTTCTCATCTTTGTGTAAAATAATATGTTTAAGTTGATCTAATTTAATAATATGTATTATGTAAATAAATGTAATCCACTGATTGTATCAGAGGTAGTAGCTCTCCTGGCAGGTCGGTTCATTCAGCACTATGGGACTTATTCCTCAGTCAGTCGAGAACCTTCAAGCTATCCCACTGCAACAGCTGAGACAGAGTAAAGATGTGGCTTAGCTTCAGCTCACCCCACAGGAGTATTCTTTCATGAATTTCCAGTGATGACAAAACCCACACCATACCATATTGCTAACAGCCCCTTTACTGAAAGAATTCCAGGAACTGGCCTTAGAGATAACAAAGATTGCAGAATGTCCCACCTCAGGAAGGAATGCCTAACCGCTGATTTCCAGTGTTATTCCCACTGGTCAGATCATTAGGTTTTGGCCAGTCAAGATAACTATGGCAGCCTGATAATACTGACCTGATACCCTACCCCTCACTTGCTTTGCCCAACCCAGCCTGCATATATACCCTACCCCTGACGTCAGTTACCTTGCTTTGACTCATAAAAAAAAAAAAAAAAAAGCCCTACAAACTCTCTTTGGAGAGTTGAGGAATTATGTCTCTTGTACAGCCTCCTTTATGCTTGGGTGTACGCTCCAATGAAGCCATGTGTGGGGAAACTTTTTTGGCCTCATCTCAGTTTCTGTTGCATTAAGAGCCCAAGAACCCATGGTCAGTAACACAACCATTTTAAGCATTAATTCCCTGTTTTTCCCATGGGAAACTCTCAGGCTACTGAAACCTCTTTTCTCCAAATTCTGCTGACTAAATACTCTGTCAATTCTGTCCAGCTCTTTCTTGTTTTCCTGATTTTTCTATGCCCCAAAACCATTTCTTGATAGAAAAAGGCAGCTGATTGGTCTTTCACTCAATCTTGAAAATAAACAAAAGATGGGACAACATCTTGCTATAAGGCAAGATTTAGAGTATCTATGCTGTGTTTAGCCATAAAAATGGTTATTGTATTCTTCAGTATACTCCATTCACTCAGTATTTTTAGTTAAAGGATGCAAGCTAGGTTGGAGAACTGCCCATCTAGCCAATTAGCTTCCAAAATAAGACTTTATGGCATAAGACCTATTTTCAGCTGGTTATTTTGAGTGCTTTCAGCAAGAAAAATTTACATCTATGAAGGAAATATCTATTTGTAAGGTTGTCTTCATCTGTACAGTGGAATATGATGAGTACTAAATATTAGCAATGCTCTCAATAGCGTGCACGTTGACTTAAATCTATGTAACAAGACTTATCTTTGTTTAAGGTGCATTTTCTGGCTATCTTGTATTAACTGGGCTTTTTCTTATACTCCTCTTTTTTGCAATAGGCAAATGATGATATTTAGGCTTAAAGTCTCAGTTCTGCGCCTTTGAGATGTACATTTTCTACACGATCTTACCTAAGGGCTATTCCTTTGGAAATGAAAATTTAGAGATGATGACTTAGAAGAAGAGAGAGAGAACATTTTTAAAATCACTATTTGGAAACTGATGAATGAAAAATTCTAAAAGTTAATTTTTTACCCTTCCTTTTTCTTTCTTTCAAAAATATAAGTAAAGCATTTTGGCCATCTGAGCAAGGGGTCTTATTTCATCAGCCAAAAAGAAGAAACAATCTAGATACAGGTATTATTTAATAAATTAGTGAGCTTTGTATTATTATACCTGTCCATATGTTTATATATGATATATATGTGTGATATTGATAGCAGCAGGAGGCAGAAAATTTATAGGCAGACAGGGGAAGTTCCCTGGTGAAACCTGATCTTCAAACCATAGACAGCTGAAAGCCTGAAAGCCAAACTTCAGGTCTTGAATAAATCCATGGAGCTGATTGAGAACTTCTCTTCCTTTTTGGCATGCTTTCCCCTGATTGATCCCCACTTTGTACATATTTTATGTATACCTACCCTTCCCTAATTGTTTTTTAACACTGTCTTGGCCAGCTTTGAGTGTTGTCTTTGAGGCATTTTTACATACTCTGCAAGCCAATCAGCACACGCTCCTTCATTCTGAGCCCATAAAAGCCAAGATCCAGCCACAGTGGGAAAGAGACCATCTCACTTCTTCTGGGGTACCATTCTCACGTCCTGTCTCTACGGAGAGCTGTTTTGTTGCTCAAAAAATTCTCTTCCACCCTCTTCACCATCTAGTTGTCAGAATGATTTCATTCTTCTTTGATGTGGGACAAGAATTTTGGACGCTACCAAAAACAGATAGGAAGCAGGCAGTAGCCCTGTAGCCTACTGCCCCACATGATTGGAAATAGCAGTGGGGCTTGGCTAGCCCCAGATCCCCAGGCCAGAGTGGGGCAATGGGACTGAGATAGCTGTTAACAAGCCCACTCAGGCTGCCAACGGAAGAACTAAAAGAGTTGTTAGCACACTGTAACATGCCCTCTGGGGCTTCAGGGTCATGGGCATTGCTATTTGGGTGCCGCCACGTTTCCCTCATCTGGATGCTGGAGTCCACCATGGGAGTCACTCACAACATGCCTAATCCAACCCAAGCCTCATATATAAAGCGCTCACTCCTGTGCTGGCACTTGGAGTTTCCTGGTGGACCCAACACTTGCTTGCTTACACATCCACTCTTGTCGGGGTCTGAGCACGGATCCCACAGCAAGCTTGGAATCTGGACTGGAATGCAAGCCAGGCATAGACCGGCAAGCTGAGTAGGCGGGTTGCCTCCTGTAGCCAGCCTGGGACTGAGTGAGGCCCAGACAGAAGTCACTGGGTGGCAAAGCGGCAACCAAAAAAAAACAAAACCCTGCATTAATATTGTCTATCTTCTTATGATATTGCCAGAATTAAATTGTAGAAGAGATTCTATTTAATTGGCTTAAAGAAAAACAAGCACATTTATAAACTAAATATTTTCTCAGAAAAATAAAAACTAACCCCCAAATTTTCAAGTGTACATGTCTTGGGTAATCTTTGGTAAATAAAAATTTTGTTGTTTTAGTGTTCTCAGCTTTAAATATAATACAACTTATTTTACCTAGGTTTCCTGATAAAAAGCTTATCTTATCACTATATTATAAAATTTTTCAGCAAGAAAAGATGATTGCAAGCTATTTAATGTCTCATGTCTATGAATAATTTAAGCATAATTGTTTTAATAAGTTGAGCTAAATAGATGTATGCAAAATAAAATTCCTGTGTGAAATATGTCCTCCCTGTACCAGAAGGTTTTAACATTTTTATCACCAAGAATGGAAAGTTGAGGCTATGCAAACATTGATTCTCATGCCTAGCCCAAAAAATCCTAAGACAGATATATTTTTCCTCATCTACAGTTCCGTATCAAAGACACTTTGAACTGTTAGTAAACATGTTTTATGCCACATTGACAAATTTTACTATGAGAAAGCACATGTTTCTTGAAATTATGATTCATAGGTTGTTGATCTACAAATTGCTACCAAGAAAGATGGTTCAAAATTCCTGGCTTCCTAGTGTTCACTGGAAACTAAGGTCACTAGGGGTTAAGAATTCTAATTACTATATGTAAATAAAATTGTTAGAAATGATAAGGGAAACAAGCCTATATGCAACTATAAAAGGGATTTGTGTTTTTATACCCAAAAACTATAAGGTATGAAGATGTTTTGTTAAGGAAAGAAGAAAATAACTTTTCTTCTAAGGTAAAATGACTGATTCTAAAATGAAAAGAGAAAATGTAGGATAAAACTGAATGGATAGGCCGGGCACGGTGGCTAGCGCCTGTAATCGCAGAACTTTGGGAGGCTGAGGTGGGTGGATCACAAGGTCAGGAGTTCGAGAGCAGCCTGGCCAACATAGTGAAACCCCATCTCTACTGAAAATACACAAAAAAATTAGCTGAGTATGGTGGTGGGCACCTGTAATCACAGCTACTCAGGAGGCTGAGGCACGAGAATCACTTGAACCCAGGAGGCGGAGGTTGCGGTGAGCCGAGGTTGCACCATTGCACTCCAGCCTGGGGACAGAGCAAGACTCCATCTCAAAAACAAACAAACAAACAAACAAACAAACCTGAATAGATAAAGGAGTCAAGAGTTTGTGGAGGATGAATCTTGTGAAAGGAATTTTATGTATGATTTAGCTAGATGAGCTCAGAAAGGAATTAGTTATAAGTTTTTCTAAAAAGGGAGTATTAACACCCAGAGTATACTGATATGAAACTAGAATTTGTTCCCTTGTGTTAAACAACAAAGATTTCTTTGAATGTTGGTCTGCTCTTAAAAGGAAATTATGAAAGGGTTTTCTTTATGTTTTAGTTAAATGGCCTAGGCAATAGAAAACAAAGATTCTATGTTTTACTAAGATAACTTCTTGCACTTCAAGTAGTCTTTACTAGGTTTTTGTTGGCTTGAGAAAACTATCTTCTCTATTGAAAGAACTAAGATTTTTCTACAACTGGCTTTCTGTGTTTGTCTTGGAAGTCTTTAGATTATTACTTTGATTAAATTAATGACAATCGCACATAGTAGCCTGTGATCCTATTTTGATCCAAGGCTTCACATACTTCATATTTTTGACATACATTCAGAAACCAAATTTAAATTATTTTTTTGACCTCAAATTAACCTTAGAAGTTTTCAGGTGTGCCTTTGGAAACATCAAAAAGATATTTGTCTTTGTGAAGAGAGACATTAAGCTAATTTGGGTTATTCTATATATTAAATTATGTGAAAACATTGCCAAATAAGTAAGCCCAAACATTCTTTGAATTATATTTGTATAGATGTGTTATTATGTGTTCTAGAAATTATACGTATTTCTTAGAAATCTAATCATACTATTGTACCAGGTAAGTATTCCCAGAGCTCTAATGAAGAGACTGATTGATTCGTCAAACTGCTAACCAAAAATCAAGTATAACAAGAGTTAATTATATACTAAGGAAATGCATTGGCTGATTTTTATGCTAAGTCAGACAATACTGAAATTGTTATGAATTTTGTAATACAAATTCAAGTCAAATTACCTATAATAACTATTTAATAAATAGTGCTGCATGCCTGATTTGGAGGGAAAAATATCTGGCATTTAATAATATGTAAATTCAATGTTAAGTGGATACTTATGGAGAGCTTTGATGGCTGCCTGATCTTTCCTGACTTTTTAAGGTTTTCATTGTTTAAGACTCTACGCTCTGACTCATTATGGAGTAGATAAGATGACACAAATCATGAAAAGAAATGGTGGGGTAACTATTCTAAAATTGCTGAAGCGGTTTATAACTGGTGTTTGGGTTGTCAAACCCATAATTCTGGTAAGAACATAACGTCAGCTGATACATTTTCACCACTTACTGGATCACTTGAACATTTACAGAGGGATTTTACTCAATTGCCAACTTTGATGCCTTTTGTCTGCTTGCATAAAAGCTGTCCTATGCAAGAAGGCTGATGCTATAACAGAAGCAAAACAATTATTAGAAAATGTGTTTTGTTTATGGAGCATGCCAGGAGAAATCTCTAGCAATGAAGGTGTTCATTTTACTAGAAAAATAATAAAGCATTAAATAACATGTTACAAACACAATGGCCTTAAGCAAAGCCAACTGAATCGAATGGATGGCCTTGATCAAAGTTACTACTGATTGATGATCCACTAGAAAATATAGTTTGATCCCTTGTGAAATAATTACTAGAAGGCCTATGCCCCCAATAATTGAACTTCATGTATCTCTCATTCATGAACTCTGAAAGGACTCAATATTGCAAGATTTTAATGGATTATGCCAAAGTATATTTTATCCAGGTAAAAGCAGCCCTTTATGAACCACCAGCAGATATCTGCTAGACTATTCATGATCTAGAGCCAGCCAATCACAGCTAGGCTTCAGTTAATCACAGGGTGCCAACTGATCAGACCACTTCCACATAAGGCATATGCCTTATGATATCATGCCCAAACAAGGCCAATACCCAGCTATAACCAATCAATGTGCTTCTATACATCAGTAACTGTTTTTGTCTACAAGTACTACATAGCCATGTTGCTGAGTAGAGGTCCCTGAATCTCTCTCATTTCTCAGTGCTACTAATTCATGAATGATTTGTTCCTCTAGTAAACTCTGCTAAATTTTATTTGTCTGAAATTTTTGATTTAACATAAAAACAATGTGCAGACTGAGAGCCACAGCTGCTGCCAAGGTAAAAGCTTTTACTGAGCCAATACTGACATGAACAACTATGAAACTGTTATCTCAGGCTTCCAGTCTCCCTCTAGCTGCTCCATTGGAAGACACTAATAAAGAGAGGACTGGCAATGGAAAGCTATATTGTATCGATACCCATCCTTCTTACGACAAAGCATATTGGAAAAGGGAAGGAATTTGAAATTGAGAGACAGCACATGTGCACACATCATCCATGAGCCCTACCTTTGCTTAGGAAACATGAGACTAATTTCATGAAAAATAAACCACTCAAATTGCTTAAATTCGTGTAAAGTATTAATATTCTAGTGCTAACTTTTTCATTTAATGGCTAATGTTTGTGATTCTTAAATATAACAGATCTCTGAAAAAAAATTTTTTCAACTATCTCTGACATACCCAATAACATTTCTACTGCTAGGTCATTAAAAATTAACAGATGAAAATTTTCATTAAGAATTGTGTTTATTTTCTGAAATAGTATATTTTTGTTATTTTTTTCTGAAATAAAGTTTAAACATTTTGCTCTTTTTCATAACTGAAAGTTGAACATTTTGCATTTCTTTATTAGGTGAAGTTTGAACAGTTTGCTCTTCTCTCTTAGATGAAGTTTGAACAATTTGCACTTTTTTGATGATTTTTTTCCTCGTTCTTTTCTTTCTTTTTTCTGCGTGTCATTGAAAGCAAAATTAACAAACAGCAAAACAAAAGATAAAAAGGAATAAAAAATTACTATCAAGAAAATCCTTTTGCACAACGCTTTCATCTTCTTGGAGTGGGGAGGGCATGGGCCACTATCAACACTATCACCAGTGCCCTGTATCAGGCAGTGAGTATTTTCAGCCTTTGGTTTCAGTGGCACTAATGTTTATAGTTGCAGACTCCTCTCATACTGCAGGTCTTAGAAGAACTAGTGATTTTTCAAAATGATATGAACACACTTCCTGTCAATGTATGCTTGTTCTAGACTATATTCTGTGCCATTTTTCACTCCACCAATATCAGTTATTGTCGTGCCCAGATGAAAGTCAGTTTTGTAGCAGGTGACACCACTGATGTGAGTTCAGTACACAGCAGAGTGATCTCTCAAATGGAGAATTTTTTTCACATTCTCACACTGGACTCTCCCACACAAGATATCTGAGATATTATGTCTTACATATCCAGCCTCAGATACCACAGTGACCAAAATGGTCATCTCAGGTATTAATTTCTCTGTAGGAACTCTGATTTGCACTATTTGCTTCCTTGCTAAAAATTTGTCTACACTGTTTATAGTTAATACATCCCTTTTCATAGCAGTAGCCACTTCCCATCAATGGATCCTTCTATACATTCATATCTTCTGGACAATTATGTGAATTTCTGTTGAAACACTATGAGCTAACTCATTCATTGTTCTCTTCTCTGCATGTATTGCCTGATAGCATGAATTAGCAGTCTTTGAATCAAAGCCCAGAAGCACAGCCAGCCCCAGATTTCACTGTGTAGTTTGCTAAACGGCATGGATATTTTGCACACAACTGTAAGGATCTACAGTCACACTTCTCTCCTTCTTCAACCACGCCATTCCCACAGCACTTCTCTGTGATGATGTTCTCTGGATTTGAGTTACACAAATAGTGCTTAGATTAAAAACCTGACCAACACAGAATAATTTCTGTGTCTGAATAGACTTGTCTTAGATATTCTTTTCTTTTTTTTTTTTTTTTTTTTTTAAGATAGGTTCTTGCTCTGTCTCCTAGGCTGGAATGCAGTGGTGCGATCATGACTCACTGCCAGCCTCACCTTTCCAGGCTTAATAGCTCAATGCCCATTTCAGCCTCCTGGGTCGTTAGAACCACCACACCTGGATAATTTTTGTATTTTTTTTTATGGTAGAGATGATGTTTCCCCATGTTGCCCTTTATGTTCTTGAAGACAGCATGCATGTTCCAGGACCACAGGAACAATCTTTACCATCATTCTGCATACCAAACATATGACCTAACTTGTGTGCCAACAGCAATGCAAATGATAAAACTTCAGTACCTTGGAACTGTATAACTCCGCAATTAAAACCAATATCACAGGTTGAACCAATAACAGTATAGGATAATAATGTATGCTGTTGATCCTTTACTGCAAGTTCTACACCACCATCAGATATGTACAAATTAAAGCTATTTATTTACATTTGCAATAAATAAGAATACATAGGTCACCTGCTGTCAGTTTATTTATTCCAGACCTCAAGTACAGTTAAGATTGTGTTAAGTTCTGTTGCAATACTAAACAACATTTAATTTGTTGGCAAAAACTATTATTTCCTCCTGCCCAAGAAAGGTATTACTTTCCAATAATGGATAGAGTGTTGTCTACCACTATTGCCAGTTCAAGAAAAAATGTGTGTGTACTCCAGCCCTCATAGCCACTTTGCTTCAGAGTGGAAATATTACACTCTTGAAATTTTAATTGTCTTACTATATCTTCTGTTAATCCACATTTCATGGTTGGGAATTGTGTCTCCTCACTATCCATCATTTTTATACCAGATGTTCAAATGTGGCAGAAAGCCTTTTGGGTGTAATTTCATAAGCTGTGGAATTTATCTGTAGCATTCCTTGAAAACCCCCAAAACAATTGCTAATAGCAACCAGGGATTCTGAATCCTTTTCCGCAAAACCATGATAGCAGCAGTCATTTCAGACAATAGGGTGATCGTCAAGGAGAGCACTTTGGTCTGTGCAGGTGAATAGTGGGAGGTGTTTGGAAATCAAAAGCCTCTTGACCCTGATGTGGATAATGTGTCTCTTATTTCCAAATTGCAAGCTACAGGAGAGCCAGCTTGAAGGATTCATACCACTACCAGTGCAAGTTACCCTCAGGGTTATCACGACTTCTGGGGGGCTGTCGTCTTGTGCCCAATCTGGGCCCATCCAAAAAGGAACAGAAACACCCTCTGTGAGAGCAGCAGGAGTGTGATCCTCATATGCAGCAGGGTCTCACCTGCAGCCATTAGGGAGTCACCATGATGAAACTATGAATGAGAACAAAAAAGAGAGGAAGGCAGGAGGCAAGATTGGTCTGTCTTCCTCCTTTGGTTGGTTTTCTGCAATGCTGACCCTTAGTGGTCTGTTTTCTGGCAGTCAATCTATCAGAGCAGCCAAATTAAAAGATAAAATAAAAATAAAAAAGGCAGACACACAGGTGGTGTTATAAATAGGCCAGGGTGAAGGAGAAGCAGGAAGGTATAGGTGAAGATGGATTAGTGTTTGGCTCAACACGTGACTCAATATATAATACTACATTGGATTTACTCTTAAACATTGGTGAGGCAAACTCAGACTGTATACTAAAGAATGACAATTAGCTGCCAGTTGACAAATCCTGAACCCAGATGAAGGACACATGGATTCATTGTGCTATTATCAAAATATATGTATATGTGTGAACATTGTCATAAATATTTAAAAGGAAAGGCTCTTAATCAGAGGCTGAACATATATCTTGTTTTGATGAGGGAATCTTAATTTATACATATTGAATTGGAATAAATATCAATGTTCTTCCTTTGTGTGTCAAGTGATACATTATTTAGTTGCATTACTCTGGATAGATATATAAAAAATATTTTCATATTTTTTCATGTTTCTTAATATATACTTCCATGCAATAAATAATTATTTGTCATATCTTCACCTCTTCCAGTCAAACTGCAAAGTATCAGTTGTTCTTCAAAAACAATCGTATTTACAAAAATAGTGGTGGATATCTTTGTGGAATAACACAGCTAACAATAGTGGAATTGAATGAAGGAGTACCATGTGTCCACAGATAGATGTTACTCAAAGATATTTATATTTAGTTATACTCTTAATAAAAACAAGAGTTTTCAAAGTCTTTGACTATGCAAAATGAAAAGGAAATAAAGCATAAAACTTCTAGATCAAATGTACAGAAGAGTAATTTAAATTATAAAAACAGAGAATCATGGCCCCTCAATCAATTTCCAGACCCCAGAATCCCTTGAATGAAGGGGAGGCTGGGTCCCTTTGAGGAAGGATTCCACTACATTACTGACAATTTATGCAGTGAAACTTTCTCCAGTTATTCCCCAACGAGACCTTTAGCCCTTTACCAAGGTAACTGTGCATTGGAGAATGGCACTACTGGACACTGGCTATGAGCTGACATTGTTTCCAAGGGCACCACAAATGTCATTGAGGTCCTCTAGTTAAAGTAGGGGCTTATGGAGGCCAGGTAATTAATGGAATTTTAGCTCAGGTCCAACTTACAGTGGGTCCAGTGGGTCCCCGGACTCAGCCTGTGGTCATTTCCCCAGTGGCAGAATACTTAATTGGCGTAGGCATTCTTAGCAGCTGGCAGAACCCCATATTGACTCCTCGACTGGTGGGGCAAGTTCTATTAGGCAGGAAAGGTCAAATGGAAGCCATTAAAACCTCTACCTAGAAAAATAGTAAATCAAAAACAATATTGCATCCCTGGAATGATTGTGGAGATTAGGGCAACCACCAAGTACTTGAAAGTCACAGGGGTGGTGATTCCCACCACATCCCCGTTCAACTCGCCCATTTGTCTAGTGCAGAAGACAGATGGATCTTCGAGAATGACAGTGGACTATGCTAAGCTTAACCAAGTGGTGATTCCAACTGCTGTACCAGATGTTGTTTCATTGCTTGAGAAAATTGAAACATCTCCTGGTACCTGGTATGCAGCCACTGACTCGGCAAATCCGTTTTTTCCATTCCTGTCCATAAGGCCCACCAAAAGCAATTTGCCTTCAGTGGGCAAGGCCCGCAATACTCCTTTACTGTTCTATCTCAGGAGTATATCAACTCTCCATCTTTGTGTCATAATCTTATTCAGAGAGACTTTGATCACTTCTCACTTCCACAAGATGCCACACTGGCCCATTACATTAATGACATTATGCTGATTGAAGCCAGTGAGCAGGAAGTAGCAAACACACTGGACTTATTGGTGAGATATTTGCATGCCAGAGGATGGAAAATAAATCTGACTAAAATTCAGGGACCTTCTACCTCAGTAAAATGTCTAGGAGTTCAGTGGTGTGGGGCCTGTGTAGATAATTCTTCTAAGGTAAAAGATAAGTTGCTGCCTTTGGCTCTTTCTACAATCAAGAAAGAGGCACCATGCCTAGTGGGCCTATTTGGATTTTGGAGGCAACACATTCTTCATTTGAGTGTATTACTCCAGCCCGTTTATCAAGTGATCCGAAAGGCTTCTGGTTTTGAGTGGAGTCCAGAACAGAAGAAGGTTCTGCAACAGGGCCAGCCTGCTGTGCAAGCTGCTCTGCCATGTGGGCCATATGACCCCACAGAACCAATGGTGCTTGAGGTGTTAGTGGCAGATAGGGATGCTGTTTGGAGCCTTTGGCAGGTGCCTATAGGTGAATCAGAGCAGAGGCCCCTAGGATTTTGGAGCAAGGCCCTGCCATCTTCTGCAGGCAACTACCCTCCTTTTGAGAGACAGCTCTTGGCCTGTTACTGGGCTTTGGTGGAAACTGAATGTTTGACTATGGGTCATCAAGTCACTATGTGACCTGAACTGCCTATCACGAACTGGGTGCTTTCTGACCCATTTAGCCATAAATTAGGTAATGCACAGAAGCATTTCATTGTCAAATGGAAGTGGCATATATGTGATCAGGCTCAAGCATGTCCAGCAGGCACAAGTAAGTTATAAGGGGAAGTGGCTCAAATGCCCGTGGTCTCCACTCCTGCCGCCCTGCCTTCTCTTTCCCAGCCTGCACCAATATCCTCATATGATCAGTTGGCAGAGGAAGGGAAGACTGGGGCCTGGTTCACAGATGGTTCTGCACAATATGCAGGCACCATCAGAAAGTGGGCAGCTGCAGCACTTCAGCCGCTTTCTAGGACATCCCTGAAGGACAGCCATGAAGGTAAATCTTCCCAGTGGACAGAACTTGGAGCAGTGCACCTGGTTGTGCACTTTACATGGAAGGAGAAATGGCCAGATTTGTGATTATATACTGATTCATGAGCTGTTGCCAATGATTTGGCTGGATAGCCTGGGATTTGGGAGAAGCATGATTGGAAAACTGGTGACAAAGAAATTTGGGGAAGAGGCATGTGAATAGACCTCTCTGAGTGGTCAAAACCTATGAAGATATTTGTATCTCATGTGAGTGCTCACCAACAGGTGACCTCAGCAGCAGAGGATTTTAATAATCATGTGCATAAGATCCCGGTTCTGTGGACACCAATCAGCCTCTTTCCCCAGCCACCCATCATCAGCCAATGGCCCCATGAACAAAGTGGCCGTGGTGACAGAGACAGAGGTTATGCATGGGCAGCAACCTAGACTTCCACTCACCAGGGCTGACTTGGCTAAGGCCCCTGCTGAGTTCCCAATTTGCCAGCAGCAGAGACCGAAACTGAGCCCTAGATTTGGCACCATTCCTTGGGGCAATCAGCCAGCTCCCTGGTGGCATGTTGATTATATGGGACCTCTTCCATCATGGGAAGGGCAGAGGTTTGTCCTCACTGGAACAGATACTTACCCCCAAATATGGGTTTGCCTATCCTGAGTGCAATGCTTCTTCCAAGACTATCATCCATGGACTCACAGAATGCCCTATTCACCATCATGGTATTCCATACAGCATTGCCCCTGATGAAGGCACTTACTTTACAGATAAAGAAGTGTAGCAGTGGGCTCATGCTTATGGAATTCACTGGTCTTACCATGTTTCCTATCATCCTGAAACAGTTGGATTGATAGAATGGCCTTTTGAAGTCACAATTACAATGCCAACTAGGTAACAATACTTAGCATGGCTAGGGCAAAGTTCTCCAGAAGGCTGTGTATGTTCTGAATCAGCATGCAATATATGGTACTGTTTCTCCCATAGCCAGGATTCATGGCTCCAGAAATCAAGGGGTGGAAGTGGTACCACTCACCATCACTCATAGTGACCCACTAGCAAAATTTTTGCTTCTTGTTTCTGTGACATTACATTCTGATGGCCTAGAGGTCTTAGTTTCAGAGGGAGGAACACTGTCACCAGGAGACACAACAACGATTCCATTAAACTGGAAGTTCAGATTTCCATCTGAACACTTTGGGCTCCTCCTACTTTTAAGGCAACAGGCTAAGAAAGGAGTTACAGTATTGGCTGGGGTGATTCACCCAGACTATTAAGAGGAAATCAGCCTATTACTCCACAATGGAGGTAAGGAAGAGTATACATGGAATACAGGAGATACATTAGGGCATCTCTCAGTATTACCATGCCTTGTGATTAATGTCAATGGGAAACTACAATAGCTCAATCCAGGCAAGACTACAAATGACCAAGACCCTTCAGGAAGGAAGCTTTGGGTCACTCCACCAAAAAAAACCAACAAAACAAAAACAACAACAACAAAAAATGACCTGCTGAGGTGCTTGCTGAAGGCAAAGGGAATACAGAATGGGTAGTAGAAGAGAGTAGTCATCAATAGCAGCCATGACCACGTGACCAGCTACAGAAATGACAACTGAAATTGTCATGAGTATTTCCTCCCCCTTTTGTTAAAACCATTTTTGTCCATTTTTATGTATGTATAAACTTGTATTAAGAAAATATCTTCAGCCGGGCGTGGTGGCTCAAGCCTCTAATCCCAGCACTTTGGGAGGCCAAGGAAGGTGGATCACGAGGTCAAGAGATCGAGACCATCCTGGCCAACATGGTGAAACACCGTCTCTACTAAAAATACAAAAATTATCTCGGCATGGTGGCACGCGCCTGTAGTCCCAGCTACTAGGGAGGCTGAGGCAGGAGAATTGCTTGAACCCTGGAGTCGGAGGTTGCAGTGAGCCGAGATTGTGCCACTGCACTCCAGCCTGGCGCCTGGCGACAAAGTGAGACTGTCTCAAAAAAAAAAAAAAAAAAAAAAAAAAGAAAAAGAAAATATCTTCATTTTATTTCCTTTGTCATTTAACATGTGACATAAGATTTATTGACTTCATATCACCATTCAATTATTGTTAATTTTATGTAATAGTATTTGGTTTGGGGATTGATGCCTTTCCAGTTGTCTTATGTTAGGTGCAATTATGACCCTATAATTGTCTTTATTTGAAGACTACGTATGATCTCAAGACATGTGTATGGGTTCAAGTTGACAAGGGGTGGACTTGTGATGGTTAATACTGAGTGTCAATTTGATTGAATTGAAGAATAGAAAGCATTGATCCTGAATGTGTCTATGTGGGTGTTGCCAAAGGAGATTAACATTTAAGTCAGTGGGCTGGGGAAGGCAAACCCACCCTTAATCCGAGTTGCCATAATCTAATCAACTGCCATCACAGCTAGACTATAAGCAGGCAGAAAAATGTGAGAAGAGACTGGCCTAATTTGGTGGGCACAACTTAAGCAGCTGCCGGCAAATATAAAGCAGGCAGAAAAACATAAAAAGGAGAGACAGGCCTAACTTCCCAGCCTACATCTTTCTCCTGAGCTGGATGGTCCTGCCTTTGAACATCAGACTTCAAGTTCTTCAGTTTAGGAACTTGGACTGTCTTTCTTTGCTCCACAACCTGCAGACGGCCCATTGCAGAACCTTGTGATTGTGTGAGTTAATACTTAACTATATATATGTACACACACACACACACATACATGTATACATATATATACATACGTGTATGTATGTATATATATGTATACATGTATGTGTGTGTGTGTGTGTGTGTGTGTGTGTGTGTGTTGGGAAAAGCAGCAAAGGAGAAAGGACTTACAGAGTGCCTACATAAACTGGTTATAAGTAACATACAAATAAGGAACAACAAACTGCAGAAGGCCACAGGAGGCCGATGAGGAAGGCCTTTCCATGCATCATGTTCCAGTGCAGGGTGACCTAGGCTCTATTACCTAAACATTGTACTCAATGACATAAAACCTCTTCATAGCACTATGACATAGCCAGACTTGTAGCCTCCTTGTAAGGCCCACGTTCCATCAACTGTACATAGATAATAAGCTAAAGATAACCACATGTTCTTGTTTTGTGAAACTCTCAAACTGCCACTGTTTTCAGTCTTTATGATACCACACCAGTTCTGGCTCACTGATTCACTTCCAGCTCACTGATTCACTCCACCATTACTCCACCCCTACCCTATAGATCAGAGTGATTGTAATCAATAAATAGTGTGGATGATCAGCGCTCAGGGCCTTCACTGTCTCTGCCAAAGTAATGAGTAATGGCCCCCTGCTCCCACTATCTCTCTTAATCTGTCTTTTTCTCATTCCTTTGTCACCACCAAACACAGGGTATCCACTAGTGATGTATACGGCTGGTTCCCTATGTGTATGTGTGTGTATTCCATTAGTTCTGTCCCTCTAGAGAATTCTGACTAATACACCAATCCACCAGTGATGGGCACCTAGGTTGATTCCATGTCTTTGTTGCTGTGAATAGTTCTATGCTTCATCTCATTTTATAATCAAAGGAAGCCAGAAGTTGAAAGAGAACTGTTATTATTATCCCACCTTATTTTGAAGTAAACTGTCTAAAAGTTTAATTTTTTCAGAGATAGTGAAGGGCAATGGTAAAAAAAAAAGAAAAAAGAAAAAAGAAAAACACATAAACATAAACATTAAAAGTAAATTTAAAAAAATAAAGCTTATAATGCCTTCTCACTCCTGCTTCATCCATTATACCAAGATTAGTACTATAACAGAGCTCAGTCAGAAGAAGGGAAACCGCATGAGTGATTTTGGAGGAATATAATTAAATATAAGTAATCAGGTAAACAGCAGTTGAAAAACAGAACAAGGTAGACACCATGCTACTAATTGGCTACTAAATATAAATACTAATTGCAAAAACAACAACAAAAAGATTCAATTCACGAAGCTAAGTAGCAAATGGAAAAGACAGGTGTTAGTTGAACCTAGAAGATAGTAAGACTGACCCTGTGGATCTCAAACTCAGAACTCCAACAACAGGTATTGCTCAGCTGCTGTTGGAAGTTTGGGACGTTGGTAAAGAGCTTGAAGAGTGGAAATCTAGAACCCTGAGTGTAACACACCAGATAGCAGAGAATAATTTTTTCTGAAGTGAGATTTAAAAAGTAGGGGGAGATCAAAACCAAGTATTGCTACCAGTGTAAAATCTATTATTCAGGAAACACTGATATAAACAGGAAGAAAACAGATCTCCCAGACTCCTAATTTCCAATTCATTATTCCTGTTGCAAAACCCTATAGGAAGAGGGCTGGTCTAGCAGAAATATGGTTCCTATAAAGCTGAGTGAGAATGAAGAAAGGATTTGGAAGCTGAGAAACAACAAGTTAAAAACAGTTGCGCCACATATATGCTATGGCTTTTTTAGGAAATATAAAGTGGCAAGTTTTTGAGAAAAATAAACTTTCAAATTATTTAAAACAATGAAGCATAAGTAGAAACATATTAGCAATTATTTTTTTAATGTACCTTGTCTGGATACAGTTTTTTGAATTGGGACTGACTGCTTTGGTTTCCCAGCTTGACTCTGGGAAGGCGTCAGGTGAGCTTGACTCTGGGAAGGCGTCACCCGAGGTTGACTCTGGGAAGGCGTCACAAGAGGTCGACTCTGGGAGGGCATTACCCGAGGTTGACTCTGGGAAGGCGTCACAGGAGGTCGACTCTGGGAAGGTGTCACCCGAAGTTGACTCTGGGAAGGCGTCACAGGAGGTCGACTCTGGGAAGGTGTCACCCGAGGTTGACTCTGGGAAGGCGTCACAGGAGGTCGACTCTGGGAAGGTGTCATCCGAAGTTGACTCTGGGAAGGCGTCACAGGAGGTCGACTCTGGGAGGGCATTACCCGAGGTTGACTCTGGGAAGGCGTCACAGGAGGTTGACTCTGGGAAGGCGTCACCCGAGGTTGACTCTGGGAAGGCGTCACCAGAGGCTGACTCTGGGAAGGCGTCACCCGAGGCTGACTCTGGGAAGGCGTCACCCGAGGCTGACTCTGGGAAGGTGTCACCAGAGGTTGACTCTGGGAAGGCGTCACCAGAGGTTGACTTTGGGAAGGTGTCACAGGGGGTTGACTCTGGGAAGGTTGACGCTGAATTTTTTCCTCTTCTTTTGCAGATAGAGGCTGAACATCTTGTTGTTTTTTTGTAGGCTTTTTCTTTTTACAAAGTCCATAAAGAAAACAGAACAATATAAACAAAACAATAGGCAACAATATACACAGAAAACAAAACTCTTTCTTCCTTCTCTTAGGGGGTGGGCCACTGTCAACACTACCTCCATAGCCTTCTATCAGGCAGTTGGGAGGGTCCCACAAGTAATTGCAATGGCAGTGATGTTTATTGTTGCAGATACCCCTCTTGTTACAAAATGCAGGTGAGCAATTGCTGTTCAAGATGTTTACGTGGACACAGTGCCTATGGATGCATATATGATCTGTCCCACACTCTGTGCCATCTTTCACTTCACCAATATCAGGTCCCTTCATCCCAAAATGGTAATCAGTACTCCAGCACATTATTTCCTTGAAGCGAGCCCCAAGCACACTAGAATGATCATGCAAATTGGGAATTTCGGCCACGTTCTCACACTGAATTCTTCCACACTGAACATCAGAGATATTACATTTTATGTATGTAGCATCTTTGATACCACAGTTACCAACACGCTCACCTAAGGTGTTCAATTGTGTGTAGCAAATCTGTCTTGCAGTCTTTGCCCCTGCACCAAAAATCCTCTGACACTGTTCATTGCGGTCATGACATCTCTTTTCATAGCAGTAGGCCTTCTCCCCACAGGGAATTCCATCTTCCACGTATACATCATCTGGGCACTTATGGGAAGTTCCATTGCACCATTCTGGAAGATCACATTCACTGATCTCCTTTCTACACACTTCCCCTGATGGTAGGAACTTGCAGTTTTTGCAACAAAGTCCAAAAGCACAGGTAGAGCCATCAGTCAGAGTGCAGTTTGGCAGACAGCAGGGATCTTTGGCGCAACGCTTTAAAGGTCCACAGTCACATTCCTCTTCTTCTTCAACAACACCATTCCCACAGCGCTTCACACTAAAGATGTCCTTTGTGTATAGATGTTCAATCAAACACCTTGACCGCCCTGTAGTAGACCAAAAAGAACCATAACTGCAATTGCTAAATTTAGTTACTAGTGGGTTAAATTCATGCATTATGCATACATGATGTGAACACCTACATGGATAAATATCATGGCTCATGCCCAAATTATGACCTAGATGATGAGTCACTGCAATTGCAAAAGGGCCCAAAGTTTTGTTCAGGAAAGTAACAATTGCACAACTACGCTGTGGTATGCACATTCCTCCCTGCACTGCTAAGCCACTTAACCCTCTTAATCCTAGATTTGTAAAAAGATGTGTGGCATCAGGTTGTAGCCGGGGATTAATGTTTTCCAACTTCCACTTGCAAAATAGGTACGCAGATTTCCTTACGTCATCTACTACAATGGGATTTTTGTTAGTCCAGATCTCCAAACCAAATAATAACACCTTCACACCAAGTACATCGAAGACGGAATCCACTACATTAACAATGACATATAGATCCTCCAGCAACTTTGACTCATTCCTTTCATAATGAATGTATAGATAATTATCAATCACAACAACAATTTCAATAATCTTAAAATGGATCCACCAGCCCTCATAAGAACTTTGCTTCAGAGTGGAATTATCAATTTCTTCAAATTCAATTTGACATGTTATTTCATTTTGCATCAATCCGGATCTCATGGTTGGAAATTGTTTTTCCTCATTGTCCATCTTATACACCAGATGTTCAAATGTGGTAGAAAATGCTAGGGGCTTGATTTCATAAGCAATGTCATTTATCTGTAGTATTCCTTGAAATCCCCCAAAACAGGTACTGAGGGAAACCAGGGATTCTGAGTCCCCTTCCACATAACCATGATAGTAGCAGTTATTCTGTACAAAAGGCTGGTCTTCAAGGATAGCACCTTGGTCTGTATAGGTGAACACAGGGAGGTGTTTGGAAATCAAAAGTTTCTTCACCTTTATGTGGATAATGTGTTTCTGGCCCCCAAAGTGCAGGACATAGGAGAGCCAGCCTGGAGGTTTCATGCCTCCAGCAGTGCCAGTTATCCTCACGGGAATCACCACATCTGGGGTGCTGTGATATTGGGGGTGCTCATCCTGGATGTGTCCAGAACAGGACAGAAACACCCCAAGCCAGTACAGCAGGAGTAATGTCTTCATTTTCCACAAGGCTTCAAATCACAGTGATTTTGAAGTCACTTTTATGGAAACACTGATCCAGAGGAGAAGTCAGGGCTGGAGTCACAGGGGGTGTGGCCCCTTCTTCTGAGTTGGTCAGTGTGTGGCACTAATCATTAAAAATCCATCTTCTGGCAGAGTTGAACCATCAGAGCTGCAGCACTGTAAGTAAAACAAAAAGCAGCACATGGATGAGTGTGACTGTAAGAGAATACAGTGGGGAAGGGGAGAAATAGAAAAGGATCAGATAAAGTGATTAATGCTTTGATCAAGGAATGACTCAAGAAATTGCCTAGAATTTGCTTTTAAATATTGATAGGGAAAAGGGAATAGGGAGTTTACAGAAAATAAAACTTGGCCATACATGGATGGTTATTGAATATAATGATGGAAACTTGACTCACTATACAGTACTTTATAGATAATTATTTGCAAATATTTTCACAATAAATAACTAAAACATAAAGCTCTTAAGGGTGAGCTGAACTTATATCTTAAATTTCTGAGACAGTTTCAATTTACACATGTTAAATTATTATAAGCATTAATAGCTTTTTCTATTTGACTACAAATGATACATTAGTTGATAACATTATCTAAGAGACATTTTTAAAAACTATTATTACGTTACTTCAAATTTTTATGGTATTTATCATATACTTTCTATGGCATGATATTTATTTAGTTTTCTTTTTCTTCCCTAATTTCCTCTTCTCACTAGCCTTGTCAGACAGGATGATCCTCAAGAGCATCACTGCATCTTTCACAAATATTAGTACCTCAGATAATGCCTGGCTTAATTCTTTATGTAACGAATAATGGTTGACTTGAAGGTGATTGTTCTTGGAGTGAAATAAATATTACTCAAAATATGTTTACACTGTATTACGTTTTTAAAGAAGAATATTATTCAACATCTCTGGTAAATTCATGCTCTGGAAAAAAGTTGTATAGATTGTTTTCCCTGATCCTTCCTCCTAAATACAATTTAATAATGTGAAACAAGTTAATGAACAACAACAAAAAGACTCTGAAAACTCATGGACCTAGAAAATAGAAGGATGGTTAATTAAAAGAAAAATTCTGACTAGTGACCTCTGTACTTGAGCAGGGTGAGCTATCTGAGTTTCTTCTTATCTCTCATGTATATCCCAAACTGACTGCTAGATGGATCTTTAACCCCAAACCTCCAACAAGCATAGACAGAAAAAAGAAAAAAGGGAAAAACAAAAACTAAAGAAAAGATTTCACTTTCTGGCCAAATGGCTAAGAATGGAAAAGCTCAACAAAGACATGGTGATTTGCTCCAGCCCCTTCTTTAGAGTCAGGACATATGTGTGTTGATTCATCCACAGTGGCAATTTCAGACTTGACAGGCCTACCCAAAACACACTCCACTTTCAGTGCACTGGTGGGCTGTCCATTACACCTATATTGGAAATATCACAGCACTGGATGACCAACCTAACCATCATTCAATAACCAGGTAACTAGCTGATCTGCTTTCAGAAGCATCAATGAAGCCCTAGATAGCTGATATAACCCTGTCGTAGAATTAATCCAGTGAAATGGTACCTGAATGAGCCACAGAAGTATTATCCATAAAGCCTGATATTTCCTAGCCTTCTATCAGATGACATAGGAAGACAAAAGCCTGATGGTTTCTGCTTCTTCCATCTTCAGGCGTGAAAGTGTCCCAATGACATGAGTGGCCTAGAAAGAGCCTTCTGCCCCAGGTGGCACCAGCAATGATTGAGTTGAAACCCCTTCAGAACCAAAAAAGCAAAGTAAAGTATAATAATAAAAGGGCTATCAAAATTAAACTTTTTTGTTACTCAGTCCACAAAAGCACACCAGAATATACACTCTAAACATAGAAAGGCAACTATCTTCTAAAATAGAAATTTAATTAGGATCAAGTGTCTCCTAAAGTGACATCAGCAAAATGGAAGTTCCGTACTCTCCTACCCCCCAGAACACATATCAACAACAATTTTGGGGATGCTGCAAGTGTCCAAGAATTTATCCATTTCTCCTAGATATACTGGTTTATTGGCACAGAGGTGCATGTAGTAATCCCTAAGGTAGTTTCTATTTCTGTGGAATAAGTGGTGATATCCTCTTGATCATTTTTTATTGCACTTATTTGATTCTTCTCTCTTTTCTTTTTTATTAATCTGGCTAGTGGTCTGTCTATTTTGTTGATCTTTTCAAAAAACCAACTCCTGGATTTTTTTATTTTTTTGAAGGGTTTTCTTGTGCTCTTTCTCCTTCAGTTCTGCTCTTATCTTAGTTATTACTTATCTTCTGCTAGCTTTTGAATTTGTTTGACCTTGCACCTCTAGTTCTTTTAATCATGATGTTGGGGTGTCGATTTTAAACCTTTCATCATGTGTCTCTTGCAGGCATTTAGTGCTATAAATTTCCCTCTAGACACTGCTTTAAATGTGTCCCACAGTTTCTGGTGTGTTGTGTTTTTGTTCTCATTGGTTTCAAAGAACATTTTTATCTCTGCCTTCATTTCATTATTTATCCAGTTGTCATTCAGGAGCAGGCTGTTCAGTTTCCATTAGGTATGTGGTTTTGAGTGAGTTTCTTAATCCTTAGTTCTAATTTGATTGCCCTTTGGTCTGAGAGACAGACTAAACCAGGAAGAAGTTGAATCCCTGAATAGATCAATAACAAGGTCTGAAATTGAGGCAGCAATAAAGAGCCTACCAACCAAAAAAAGTCCAGGACCAGATTGGTCCACAGCCAAATTCTACCAGAGGTACAAAGAGGAGCTGGTACCATTTCTTCTGAAACTATGCCCAACAATACAAAAAGAGGAGATCCTCCCTAACTTATTTCATGAGACCAACATCATCCTGATACCAAAATCTGGCAGAGACACAACTAAAAAAGAAAATTTCAGGCCAACATCCATGATGAACATTGATGGGAAATCCACAAGAAAATACTGACAAACTGAATCCAACAGCACCTCAAAAAGCTTATCCATCATGATCAAGTCGTCTTCATCCCTGGGATGCAAAGCTGGTTCAACATAGGCAAATCTATAAACATCATCCATCATCACATAACAGAACCAAAGACAAAAACCACATGATTATCTCAACAGATGCAGAGAAGGGCATTGGTAAAATACAACAGCCCTTTATGCTAAAAACTCTCAATAAACTAGGTATCGATGGAACATACCTGAAAATAATTTGAGCTATTTATGAAAAACCCACAGCCAATATTATACTGAATGGACAAAAACTGGAAGCATTCTCTTTGAAAACTGGCACAAGACAAGGATGCCCTCTCTCACCATTCCTATTCAACATAGTATTGGAAGTTCTGGCTAGGGTAATCAGGCAAGAAAAAGAAATAAATGGTATTCAGTTAGGAAAAGAGGGAGTTAAATTGTCTCTATTTGCAGATGGCATGATTGTATTTTAGAGTACCCTATTATCTCAGCCCCAAATCTCCTTAAGCTGATAAGTAACTTCAGCAAAGTCTCAGGATTAAAATCAATGTGCAAAAATCACAATCATTCCTATAAACCAATAACAGACAAACAGAGAGCCAAATCATGAGTGAACTCCCATTCACAATTGCTATAAAGAGAATAAAATACCTAGGAATACAACCAAGAAGGGACATGAAGGAGCTGTTAAAGAAGAAGTACAAACCACTGCTTAGGGAAATAAGAGAGGATACATGGGAAAATATTTCATGTTCATGGTTAGGAAGAATCAGTATCATGAAAATGACCACACTGCCCAAAGTAATTTATAGATTGAATGATATCCCCACCAAACTATCATTGACTTTATCACAGGGTTGGGGAAAAAAAACAAAACAAAACAGAAAAAAACAAACCTTAAACTTCATATGGAACCAAAAAAGAGCCTGCACAGACAAGACAATCCTAAGCAAAAAGCAAAGCTGGAGGCATCACATTACCTGACTTCAAACAAGGCTACAGTAATCAAAACAGCACAGTACTGGTACCAAAACAGAGATGTAGACCAATGGAACAGAACATAGGCCCCAGAAGTAATGCCACATATCTACAACCATTTGATCTTTGACAAACCTGACAAAAACAAGCAATGGGGAAAGGATTCCCTATTTAATAAATGGTGTTGAGAAAACTGGCTAGCCACATGAAGAAAGCTGAGACTGGATCCCTACCTTACACCTTATACAAAAATTAACTCTAGATGGATTAAAGATTTAATCATAAGACCTAACACCATAAAACCCTAGAAGAAAACCTAGGCAATACCATTCAGAACATAGGCATGGGCAAGGACTTCATGACTAAAACATTAAAAGCAATGGAAACAAAAGCCAAAATAGACAAATGGGATTTAATTAAACTCAAGAGCTCCTGCACAGCAAAAGAAACTATAATTACAGTGAACTCGCAGCCAGCAGAATGGAAAACATTTTTTGCAATCTACCCATCTGACAAAGGGCTAATATCTAGAATCAACAAAGAACTCAAAAAAATTTACAAAAAAAAAAACAACCCCATCAAAAAGTGGGCCAAAGACATGAACAGACGCTTCTCAAAAGAAGACATTTATGCAGCCAACAAACTATGAAAAAATGCTCATCACCACTGGTCATTAGAGAAAGGCAAATCAAAACTACATTGAGTTACCATCTCACACCAGTTAAAATGATGATCATTAAAAAATCAGGAGACAACAGATGCTGAAAAGAATGTGGAGAAATAGGAGCACTTTTACACTTTTGGTAGGAGTATTAATTAGTTCAACCATTGTGGATGACAGTGTGGTGATTCCTCAAGGATCTAGGGCTAGAAATACCATTTGACTCAGCAATCCCATTACTGGATATATACCCAAAGGATTATAAATCATTCTATTATGAAGACACATGCACACATATGTGTGCTGCAGCATTGTTCACAATAGCAGAGACTTGGAACCAGCCCAAATGCCCATCAATGATAGACTAGATAAAGAAAATGTGGCAGATATACATCATGGAATACTATGCAGCCATAAAAAAGAATGAATTAATGTCCTTTGCAGGGACATGGATGAAGCTGGAAACCATCATTCTCAGCAAACTGACATAAGGACAGAAAACCAAACAACTCATGCTCTCACTCATAAGTGGGTGTTGAACAATGAGAACACATGGACAGGGAGGGGAACGTCACATACCAGGGATTGTCAAGGGTTGGGGGGACTGGGGGAGGGATAACAGAAGGTGGGGAGATTGGGGAGGGATAGCCTTAGGAGAAATACCTAATGTAGATGATAGGGTGATGGATGCAGCAAACCACCAAGGCACATGTATACCTATGTAACAAATCTGCATGTTCCGCACATGTACCCCAGAACTTAAAGTATAAAAAATAAATTGTAAAAACAATAATTTTTGAAAATATTATCTTTGTAAGAAATGCTGAAGCTAATTGAATGACTACCACACCAGGGGAAAATGAAAAATCAGAGTTACCAAATTTAGTAGGGAGGTTCAGAACACTCTCTCAGTGGAGTCCCTGTTCCCAGTGCACTGCCATACAATCATATAGAGAACCCCTAGTTCCCAGCTTCTCCCAGTCATTGGAAGAGATTGATTTGTGTTTGGTACTCCAAATTTTTTAAAGGGCCTTTCTACATGAATGACTTGTGTCGGTTGTAGCTCTGACTGGTCTACCACTATCTAGCCTTCTGCAGAGGACAGAGATGGTGGCTTGAGCTAGTGGATGCCACAGATCCCCCTACCTCTTGGCATAGAGCAAGCAGATGAGAGATCCCAGCTTTCAGCTTCCTGCTATGGAGGAAGAGTGTTGATCTGTGTGTCTGACACTCCAGCTTCTAAATGGCTGCCCAAAGCTTTAGCATCTAACTAGTTTTAGAGCTCAAATGGGTCTGACACAGTTTTGACACCTGTGGGAGAATGGAGATGGGGTTTGAACAGGTAGAGACCATACATCCTCCCTACTTATCAGGACATAGATAACAGACAAAAAATCCCAGCTCTCAGCTTTCTTCTGGGGTTAGGGAGGCTATGGGGACAACTTGACTGGTGCATCCAATGCCCATTTCTCTGGGGCTATCCAAAGAACTGGCATCTTACTAGCCAGTCTTAGAGCTCTGAGTGGCCTATCACAGTCTAGCACACCAGAGAAGAACACAGATGGAAGCTTGTGCTGCTGGACACCATAGATCCTCCCTTCTGTTCAGCACAGAGAAAGCAGACAAAATATCCCAAGTGTCAGCTTTCTTCTAGAGAAGAAAATAACTGATCATCTGCTCAGCACCCAACCTCTCCAGGACTACACAAATAACTGGTATGAGACTTGCCACTCTTGGATCTCTCATGGGTCTGGTACAGTGTAGACACCTAGGAGAAAGTATTGATAGAAATGGTAGTTTGAACTGGTTGATACAATAGCTTCCCACCCCAGGTCAGCACAGAATAGTAAACAAAAATCATATCTGTTTCTTTTCATGGAGAGAGAGTGAGAGTTATTAGAAGGACTAGAATCACTGGTTTTGCTGGTTGGTGGAGATCTTCTCCTATACAAGGCTAATCTATAAAGACTGAGAGAGGGCCTTCTGTGTCTAATGTGCAAATATCACCACAGATAACTAAGGAAAATATAGAAACAGGCAAAGATGTTCCAAACAAAGGAACAAGAGACAAATCTTCAGAAACCAACTTAAATGAAACATTATTATGTGATTTACCTGATTTAGAATGCAACACATTATAAAGATACCTATGGAGGTCAAGAGAGCAATGAATGAACATAGTTAGAATTCCACAAGGCAACAGAAAATATTTTTTAAAGTACCAAAACAGAAATCATGAAACTGAGGGATGCAATAACTGAACTAAATTATCTCATAGAGAGCTTCAACAACAGACTAGATGAAGAAGAAACAATCAATGAGCTTGAAAATATATCATTGGAAATGATTCAGTCATTAGAGTAAAAAGAACAAAAAAGAGTTGAGAAAACTTAAGAAACTGATAGGACATCTTTAAGAACACCATCATAAGCATTATGGAAATCTCAGAGGAGAAAAGAGAGGGACCAGAAAGACTATTTAAACAAATAATGGCTGAACACTTCCCAAATCTGAGGAAGGCAAGAGACATTAAGATCCATGAAGCCCAAAAGTTCTCAAATAAGATGAACTCAAATAAATCAACATTGAGACACATTGTAATCAAATTGTCAAAAGTCAAAAACCAAGTGAATTTTGAGATCAAGAGAAAACTCGCCACATTAAAAAAAGTCCATGAAACTATATGTGAATGTTTTAGCAGATACCTTGCAGACCAGAAGGGAGTGGGATGATATATTCAAAGTTCTGTAAGACAAGAAACTGCCAATCAAAACACTATGCCTAGTCTTTAATAGTGGAAGAAAGATAAAGACTATTTAAAATAAATAAAAGCTGTTTTGATTACTGTAGTCTTGTAGTATAGTTTGAAGTCAGATAGTAAGATGCCTCCAGTAAAGAATTATAAATCATTCTATTATAAAAACACATGCACATGTACGTTTATTGTGGCACTGTTTACAGTAGCAAAGACTTGGAACCAACCCAAATGCCTATCAATAGTAGACTGGATAAAGAAAATGTGGCAGATATACACCATGGAATACTATGCAGCACTAAAATAGGATGACTTCATGTCCTTTGCAGGGACATGGATGAAGCTGGAAACCATCATTCTCAGCAAACACAGGAACAGAAAACCAAACGCCACATGTTCTCACTCATCATTGGGTGTTGAACAATGAGAACACATGGACACAGGGAGGGGAACATCGCACACTGGGGCCTGTCGGGGGGTGGGGGACTAGGGGAGGAATAGCAGGGTGTGGGGGGATTGGGGAAGGATATTAGGAGAAATACCTAATGTAGATGACAGGGGATGGATGCAGCAAATCACCGTAGCTCATGTATACATATGTAACAAACCTGCATGTTCTGCACATGTACCCCAGAACTTAAAGTATAATAAAAAATAAAAATAAAATAAAATAAACAAAGGCTGAGAGAGATCATCACCAATAGTATATTACCTGCCTTAGAAAAAAATGCTAAAAAGAGTTCTTCAATTTGAAATGATAGGATACTAAACAGCAACAACTAGCATAAGAAAGTATGTAACTTGATAATAAAGGTAAGTGTAGAGACAAACACAGATACTGTATTACTGCAAGAGTGGTGCATAAATGACTTTTTAAATTCATTCCAAATACGTTATTGTATATATTTATAATATAGAATATGTTTTCGTATACATACACATAGTGAAATGATTGCTACAGTAATAATGACTTTCAATTCTAGTATAAAAGTCAAAAGACAAAAGTATTTTAAAAACTAAACAAAATACGTTAAAAGATACAAAATGTAAACATATTTAAATTGCAACAACAATAAAATAAAGTGTGGGGTAGGGTGTCAGAGCTTCTGTGTGTGACTGTAGAGATTATTCTAGAGTTTCTGTGTGCTATTGAACTTATCAGCTTTAAATAGACTATTATAACAGTTTTTAAGTAAAGGTAAATAAAATTCATAAATGTTAGCTAGACAAAGAAAAAAGAAAACTCAATGTCAGAAATGAAAGAGGCAACATTACTACAGAGCCACAAAAATAAAACAGATCATAAGATAACACTATGAAGGGGATCTGCATGGAATGTTTTGGCAGCAATATAAATTTTAATACTACCACAGTATGTGTATTTTTCTTTTAGCTTTTCCATTAGTTTCCTATGGTTGCTGTAATAAATTACCACAATCTCATTGTCTTAAAGCAACACAAATTTATTACCTTATAGTTTTGTAGTTTGAAGGCTAAAATGAGTCTCAGCCAAAATGAAAGCGTTGACAGGACTGAGTTTCTTTCTGGAGGTTTAAAGGGAAAATCTGTTTCTCATTCCTTTCCAGCTGCTAGAAGCCACCGACATTATGTGGCTTATAGACTTATCCCTTCAATTTTCAAGGGTGGCTGGAGATAGCAGATCAAATCATTCTCAAATCACTTCATTTTGACTCTACCTCCTTTGCTTCCCTCTTTGACTTACAAGAACCTTTGGAATTACATAGAACTCACCGTATAATACAGGGAAATCTCCCTATTTTAAGGCCATCTGATTAGCAACCTTGATTCTATCTGCAACCTTAATTCCCTATACCATGGAAATCAGAATTCTTATCAGTTTCAGGGATTAGGACAGGAACATTTCTGGGAGACAATTATTCTACCTACTGCATCCTCTTTAATGTATTCATCTTCCTAATAACTAATCCTATTGTCTTTTAATCTGTGCCTATTCTCTTTTTGTGAATTTTTCTCCAGGAATATACAGTCCATATATTATTCTCTTGTACCTATCAAGGTGTTGTAATAACAGATGATGTCACTTACAGTCAGTGGTGATGTGAGGAGACAGGTGCCTTCTAATATAAAATATAGAATGATAAATCAAGCTCCATACTGCAGAGCAAAGGTGGCAATATGGTCAGGATCCAGAGTTTCCTTTTAAGAAATTATTCCAGAGTAATATTAAGTAATATAACCAAATATTTATGGGAAAAATATCATAGCATTGCTCATAATAGTAAAAATATGTGAACAACTCTCAACTTTGGGTAAATAGCTAAATTAATCATATTTCATTTTATATGGGATTTTAATAGTATAAATTATATTTTCAAATGATATTATGCATCTCATCAAAATACGTGGTGTTTGTTTCTAAACATAAAAGCATGATAGAAAATAACTAACAAAATTTCAACTTTAAGAAATGATATTTGTATAGAATTGTTTTATGTATGCACATTACTATAAATATTCCTGTATTTTTATTCATTTATTTTGTATAGTTTATTGTGAAGTACACATAAATATTAACATTGGTATTCCCTGGAATTGTGAATTTGAGAGTTACTTATATTTTTTTTGTGAGCCCTTTCTCTAAACATTTTTTTCAAATGCATATAAATTCAATTTATAATCAGAAAAAATGTATTTTTAAAGTGAAGACATTTAAACTAGGTTCAATTTTAATTCATTTTAGCAGTTAAGATTCTGACATCCTATGTAGAATTTTATTTAATTTTCCTCTTTTTTGGTTCTGTAATTTTAAAGTATACAAAGATATTAAAGAAGACAATGATAATGATGATGATGATGAAAAAGGAAGAGGATGATGGTGTTAATTTTTCCAAATACTGGAAAATAAGAGAGTAAATTTTCTAATGACAGATCTGACTACAGGATGGGAAAGCCTTTGTGAACACTGAATTTTCCAGGCTGAAGGTGCTCTCTTTTCTCTCTCTCTCTCTCTCTCTCTCTTTTTAATTCTAGAACTAAACCCCTTATGCAAAAATACAAATAGCAACGATGAAGTAGAGAGGATTTATGTGACTTTAAATGCAGAAAATGAATTTCATAAAATTCAGGGTACTAGTACTTGAAGATGATCTAAGAGAGTGGCAATTTTATTTTCCTAATTGACTTACAGATTTAAGACAAACCCAATCAAAATTACATTAAGCTCTGTGTGTGTGTGTGTGTGTGTGTGTGTGTGTGTGTGTGTGTGTGTTGGTAGAAAGTGGCAAACTGATTTTAAAGTTTATATGAATGTTCAAAGTACCTAAGAATACCCACAATAATCTTTATAGAGAAGTACAAAGTTGACATATTTACACTACCTATTTCCCTATTCACTGGGTAGTCAGAATGAGCTGCAGAATAGAAGATGACATGAATGTGGCAGATGGTGAAAGTCAAATAATTGCCACCAAAAGAAGAAATCAGCACCTGATTCAAGATTGCTGAGAACAAACACCATGCACACCAAATTCAAGTTTAGAGATGTACTTCTGATTAAAAACAAACTAAAAAATGTTAGAAGTTCCATGGCTTTATTGAATTATCTTAGAAAGAGGTGAAGCTGCAATAAGTTTTTTTTTTTTTAATTGCATTTTAGGTTTTGGTGTATGTGTGAAGAACATGCAAGATTGTTGCATAGGTAGACACATGGCAGTGTGATTTGCTGCCTTCCTCCCCATCACCTATATCTGGCATTTCTCCCCATGCTATCTCTCCCCAACTCCCCACCCCTCGCTGTCCAAAGACTGCAATAAGTTTTAATAAGGGAGGCACTAGCAAACTCATCCAAATGGAAGCTAGCACAATTAAAATTTTTTAAAAATACATACACAAAGTGTTTAGAAGGGCAATACACACAGGAAAACACACATACAGGATTACATGAGTAGGAACACTGCCAATTTGAACTGAAAGGGAGGGTGATGGGATGAAATGGAGCTCTTGGACTTCCATTTTGTAGGACTTAATTTTCTTGCTATTCTGCTACAAATATGTGCTATTCTTTAAGAGAATGGAAGAATGATCCCAAAGGCAATTCAGAGATCACTGGGATGCTTCTTTGGTTTCAAAGAGTGAGGGACATTACCTTGACTAACCCAGGCCAGGCACCAGGCCCCCCAGATCCTTGGGCATATGGCCCATGACCAGCAGAGCCATGGAGGCAGCAGTGCTACCCCAGTGGTTCTGAAAGGCAGAGTGTCAAACCAGACAGGATTAAAATGTTAATATTTAATGATATTTGCCTTGCTAGGTTTTGGGCTATCTTGAGATACATTATCCATGTCTTTCTTCAGATACTTATCTTTGGAATAGGATGTCTGTCCTACTCCTGTCCTATATCCGTATTTTGAAATAGCATAACTTGTCTAGTCTTACAGTTTCATAGCTGGAGGGATATTTAGTTTCAGGATAGATTTTTACCTGGAGTCTCACCCATATCTGATTTTAAAAAATGCTTAGATGAGGCTTTGAATTTTAGACTTCAGAGTTGATGCCGAAATCAATTAAGGCTGTTGGGGCTGTTAGGATGGAAAGAATATACAGTCAGCCTTCCGTATCTATGGCTTTCACATCCATAGATTCAACCATCTGTGAATAAAACACATTTGGAAAAAGAATTGCATCTCTACTGAACATGTGAAGATTCATTTTTCTTGTCATTTACTCCCTAAACAATACAGTATAGCAAATATTTACACCACATTTACATTGTATTAGGTATTATCAGTAATCTAGAGATGATTTAAAGTATATAAAAGGACATGTATAAGTTATATGCAAGTATTACACCATCTTATATTAGAAACTTGAGCATCCAGGTTTTGCTATCTGTGAGAGGTCCTGGGCCAATCCGCCTTGGATGTCAAGGGATGACTGTATTTTGCTTTTGAGAAAGACATGAATTTGTTGTACTGGGGCCCGCTGATATGGTCAGAATTGTATACCTACTAATTCATATATTGAAACCCTAATCTTCAGTGTAATGTTATTTGCAAGTGGAGACTGTGGACATAAATTAGTTTTAAATGAGGTCATGAGAATGAGACCTCCTTTATAAGAAGACCTCCTCCTTATAAAGAGATTCATGTCTTTATAAGAGGATGAAGACACCATATCTCTCTTACTCTGAAATATGGATACAGAAAGAAGGCAGTGGTAGGCAAACCATTTTTTTAAGAGCAAAAGCAGGCTTTCACCAGACATCAAATCTGCTACTGCCCTGATCTTGGTGTTTCAAGGTTCCATAATCACAGGAGGCAGTTTCTTATAATAAACCTTATGTGTCTCATAATCATATTATAAGGTAGGTAGGTAGGTACATAGGTAGGCACATACGTACGTAGGTAGGTACGTAGGTAGATAGATAGGCAGATAGATGATAAGTAGGTAGGTAGGTAGATAGATAGAAAGATAGAGCTTGATGTGGTTTCTCCTCATGAAAACTCATGTTAAAATTTGATCCCCGATGTGGTAGTATTGAGAAGTGAGGCCTAGTATGTGATGTTTGGGTCATGGGGGCAGACCTCTTATGAATAGATTAATGCACTTATTTGGGGGAACGAGTCCTCGCTGTTGCGTGAATGGGTTATTTTCCATGAGAGCTGGTTGTTCAAAAGAGTCTGGCTTCCTTGGTTTCTCTCTCTCTTCCTTCCTCACTTACCCTGCAATCTTTTTGCATCCTTCTGGTTTCTGCCATGAGAGGAAGCAGCATGAGAGAGTCCCTCAAAAGACCTAGAATCATGAGCCAAATATATCTGTTTTCTTTATAAATTATCCAACCTCATGTATACTGCTACAGAAACATTAAAAAAACTAAGATATATACAGTCCTCTTTTTCACTGAAATGATAACTAAAGATTTTGGTAGTGTGAGTCAGTAGCTAATCATCGGTGGAGTTGGCTCTGGTACCCAGTTCTCTTTGACTTCCATAAACCGCCATCTCCTGCTCATTGTTTTTCTGTGTTTTTTTTTTTTTTTAATTTTTTTGTCTACTCACCTGACCAAACACTTATGAACATATACATACAGAATTTTGCAAATACAAGAAAGATTTCACAAATTGTCTTTTAAAAATAAGGTATCCATAATCTTGTGGTTAAATTCAAATTTCTATATTAAAAGTTTTACTCTTACATGTTTATATTTATTTTTAAATTAAATTTCTTAATTTATATGGCCCACTACATTTCATAAACTCAATTTTAACAAGATACAATACTGTACTAATACATTTAAAATTTGTCCTTGAGAATGTAAGATCTAGTCCAAAAAACAGCTACATAGTAAAATATTTTTAGTTAAATAGTTAGATTATGGTCTCTTAAGAATCTGTACTTATTTCCTTCATGTTTCATATTTCCTTAATTATTTTGAGGGTTCTTATCTTTACAATTCTGTAGTCTCTACAGTGCTGTATTTGTTTAGTAGGGCTGACAAAACAAAAATATAGTATCACAGACTGAGTGGCTTAAACAATTTCTTTTCTAATTATGGTATCTAGAAGTCTGAGATCAAAATGTTGGCAGGATTGGTTTCTCCTAGAGCCTTTTTCTTTGGGTTATAGATGGCCGCCTTCTGACTGGGGCCTCACAGGGTTTTTCCTCTGTGCATATAATCCTTGATGCCTCTTGTGTGTACTGATTTTCTCTAATTATAAAGACACTAGTTAAATTGGATTCGAGCCCACCCTAATGACTTTATTTAATCTTAATCACCTCTTTATAGACCTTATCTCTAAATGCAGTCACACTCTCAAGCACTGGGGGTTGGGCCTTTAAAACATATACAATTTATAGAAAAAATATTTTATTATTCTGGACGATAATGTATTTAATTAACAGATGTCCTGTGAATTGCGTCACAAAAGATAGCTTAAGAGGAAGTACCAATAAGATCAAACTATGTTTAAATTAACATTTACTATTTGTCCTTCAAGTTTTTCGTTCTATTTCTGTCAGTGAAAACATCGTACTTTACAAAATTTTAATAAAACTTAAAATATATACTTAAAATAGTGAGAAAAGTACAGTGAATTTTTCTTTCCCAACTTTCCAGGATTTTGATACATGTGGTTTATATGCATCCCTCCATCTTTTTTTGTAAGCCCTTTAAAATAAATTCCACATGTCATTTTACCACTGAATTGCTAAACAGAGGACACAGTCTTAATAATAAAGCCAGTATTTTTCAAGAAAAATTACCAAGTGTTTCCTTTATATAAATTTATACCTAATCAAGAATCAAATTTGTCTGGCATCATAAAAATTACACCATTTATATGAATCAGGATCCATAAAGACCACATATTGCATGTATACTTGATTGTGTCTCTTAAGTTTCTTACAGTCTATATTTGTCCCGCTCACTCTGTTAGTAGTCCATTCGAATGTATCGTATCCTAATGTGTCTATTTTTTAGGTGCATCTATATTTTTTCCCATACTATCCATTTTCCCATATAAATGGAATTTAATTCTCGACGTTTGATTAGATTCAGGCCAAGTATTTTAATGAGAATATTTTACAGATAGTCCCATGTATTTCATACTCAATTGCATCAGAAAGCACAAAATACTAATTGTCTTATTTTTTCAGTGGATTCGGGTAGTAATAGCTTTATGTTTTCATTTGTAGAGTATTCGAATAATTTTTCATGTTATGTCACTGAAAATTGATGCTTGACTCAATTATCAACACTAAATTGTTCACTATACTAAGAAATCATAATTAATAAAAACAAATGTTGTCTCAAATAATTCAATGTTTTTCTTTTACTTTCAAAGTAAGTTCTGTAGTCACACCAGGCCATCTCTCCCATTTTATCTGGTGATTTCTCACCAGAATTTCTATGCCAGAAACTATGGTATTCTTTAAGGTTTTCAAGCAGATCATATTTCCTTTCCTCTGAATGTTTTCATACATGCTGCTACCTCATTTCTTTACATAACCTATTCACCTGGCTAGTTCCTAAGCATTTCAAGTTTCAACGACTTTGAATCAACCCAAATGCCCATCAACGATAGACTGATTAAAGAAAATATGGCACATATACACCATGAAATACTACACAGCCTTAAAAAAGGATAAGTTCACATCCTTTGCAGGGACATGGATGAAACTGGAAACCATCATTCTCAGCAAACTGATACAAGAACAGAAAACCAAACTCTGCATGTTCTCACTCACAAGTGGATGTTTTGAGAACACATGGACACAGAGAGGGGAACATTGCCCACCAGGGCCACAGGGGTGGGAGGCTAGGGGAGGAACAGCAGGGGGTACAGGGATTGGGGAGGGATAGCATTAGGAGAAATATCTAATGTAGATGATGGGAGAGTAGATGCAGCAAACCATCACAATGGCATGTGTATACCTATGTAACAAACCTGCACGATCTGCACATGTACCCCAGAACTTAAAGAAAAATAAATAAATTAAAAAATAATAAGTAAAAATACAAAAAAAGAAGGTATGTGATAAAAATATTTTCTAAATTGTTTAAAAATAAAAAATGACATCTATTTGCAAATGCTGCCTTAGAGTTAAATCTATACTTCAAATATAAAAGGGGAAAATATCCAGTTGTTTGATGCTTCATTTTTCTGTTCTATTCTGAGACTATTCAAACCATAATAATAAAACATTTTACTATTCTTTATTCTAGATTATTTCTGGAGTGGATAATTAAAATCTCTTCTTAGCCAACATCAGTACTTCATGAATTAGGCAGTGATTTGTGGTGGGCTCTTAGAAAGGGAAATAGAAAAGAAAGTATATATTTATGAGTACTATGTTCAAAAACAGAAGTGCTACTATCTGTGGTGGATTTGGTGGTGGTCCCCAAAAAGACATGTCCTATGTCCTAACCCCAGGAACCTGTGTGTGTCCTCTTATTTGGAAGAAAGAATTCTTTGCAGATAAATAAGTTAAGGACCTTGAGATGAGACCTGGACTATGGTGTTCCCTAAATCTAATGACAAGTGTCTTTATTAGAAGGAGAAGGTGAGAAGACATGGTCACATAATAGAGAAGGCCACGTGGAGACCCACATAACCATGGAGGTAAGGACTGCAGTAATGCTGCCACAAGCCAAGGAATTCCTTGAGCCACCAAAAACTCAGTGTCAAGGAAGGATTCTTCCCCAGAGTCTCTTCAAAGGGAGATTATCCCTTCTGACACATAGATTTTGAACTCTCCAACTCCAAAATTTTGAGAGAATGAAATTCTGTTGTTTATCACCACTAGTTTGTGGTGATTGTAATGGCAGTCCTAAGAAAACAATATGCCATCCCTCCCGTTTTCACATCCTGAACACCAATCAAGGTATTCAGATGACCCCATAATTATCTTGTGTTCATATTTGGTACAAGCATCTCTTAAAGCAAGGTCATCTAAATGGTATAAGTTTATCTGTTTCACTGTACATTTTATGATAACATAGTTATTTTATGAAACTCAAAGCCTGAATGCTTAAAAGAGAGAAATGTATAATACTGTTGTATATGCAGAAGTTTTTCCTCCTCCTTCACAAAAATGAGATTATTATTACAAAGAAAATCTTAAGAAATCCACCATGCATCCTTTCACTCTCAATTCTTCTTAATTGCTCTCTACATCTCTATTACTTTCGGGTTAGAGTAGTATAGACACAGGATTTTCACATTCTCATTCCATTTCCTCCTGTTCTATCCTTAGTAAACGTCCCCAAATTCTGTAGTTTTATATCTTCCACATAATTCATCCTCCCTGGTAGACTTCTTGCCCCACCACAATATTTAGTATTTTTTAAATATTTTAATCTTTCTTCTTATTTGTTACTTCCACTTTGAAATTTCCTTGTGGCCATATCCACATGCTGAAATGTTCATTTATTCTTAGAGACCCTTCAAATAATCTATTGTCCACAATGTCTTTTCATATATAGCTAGTCAGAATTAATATTTCCTCATATTCTTCAGTTGCAGTCATGAAAATTTTTCATCATCTGCAATATCTATTATTGTCACAAGACCATGCAGCTGCCACCACACTTTTGTTGGACTACAAACAATGAGACATCATTAATTTCTGAAAAACTTGCCCTAGCCTTTATCACTTGCTTCTTTCACTCCTGGCTTTTAACACTGCAATTTGTCATAATGTTTTAATACCTTATTCAAGCAGTGTGGCAGGCACTAATTAATTGCTGTGCTGAGATTCTTCTTATATCAAAAAGTGTAAAATGTAATTTGGATAAGGAATAGGAACTGCTTCAATCTGAGGCTCAAAAAAGGCTTTTTTTGAGAAAAAAATCATAATACTCTGAAATTGGAAATGCTTAGGAACTAGCCAGGTGAATAGGGTGTGTAAAGAAATGAGGTAGCAGCATGCATGAAAACATTCAAAGGAAAGGAGATATTACCTGTTTGAAAACCTTAAAGAATACTGTAGTTTCTGGCATAGAAATTCTTGAGAGAAATCACCTGATAAAATGGGAGAGATGGCTTGGTGTGACTACAGAAGTTGAGGTTTATAAAAGGTTATTTTCACAATATAAAAGTCAGATATCTTTGAACTTTGGCAAATGAAAAGAGTAAAGTAACTTAGGACTCAATGGTAAGAATCTTTAGGAAAATATCAAAGTAATATGATTATTTCTTTTTTTCTGTCTCATGTTTGTTTTTTGTTTTGTTTTGAGACAGAGTCTCGCTCTGTTGCCAGGCTAGAGTGCATTGGTGTGATCTCAGCTTACTGCAATCTCTGCCTCTCAGGTTCAAGTAATTCTCCCGTCTCAACCTCCTGAGTCACTGTGATTACAGGCATGCACCACCACACCCAGCTAACTTTTTTATGTTATTAGTAGAGATGGGGTTTCACCATGTTGACCAGGATGGTCTTGATCTCTTGACTTCATGATCCGCCCACCTCAGCCTCCCAAAGTGTTGGGACAACAGGCGTGAGCCACTGCGCCCAGCCAGTAATATGATTTTTGAAAATATAAGGAAAGTTGATGATAGCTGAGAAAATGACTAAGAGTATTTATAAATGAATACATCAACACTTGCATAACTCTCTTTGGTGGCCTACATGGCTCATGGCTTCACCCAACCCATTCTTTAGGATGTGAAGTAAAGGAATTAGTGACCTCTTTCTTTGAAGAAGAAGGCTCTATGAAAATTATTTGCAAATTGTGAGTAAAGATTTTACTGACTCTCTACATAATGCAATAAGTATCAATGTGCACTGCATGACATCTATTTAAAATATGTGTTTTATTATAATAGAAATTAAAATCTCCTTGTAATAAGAAGTGAAAAAAAAAAGTGAAATTAATTTACCTGTAGTAACAGCTTGTTTATTTTCAGACAAGAGAATCTGGCATTGATCTTTGCTCCTGTTGTTCAGAAAAGTCACATTCTCTGAAATAAGAGGAACCCATTATATTAAAATTATATCATAGATGATAAATTCTCAGTGTTCCATATTGGCATAAATATGTTCTTTTAAGCTGAACATTATTCAAGATCTTATTTAGACACTTTTCTTTATAGTACATGTTTAAAAAAACTGCTCAAAAGCTTCTCTCACTATTGGCCTTTATTTGGGAATTCACATAGAAATTACATTAATATTACACAGACATAATTTCCACAATGCAAGTTGATTGCTGGATTTAGACTATCTACTCTCAGAGGAATACAATGAAAGAGATTGAGTTGCTGTTACTGAGGGTCTACAATGCCATTTTTTATTAGACTGACCTGCATCCCACTTTTTCCCTGGGCTGTTCTGATTTGTACCTATTGTCCCAGTGTACCTATTAATATTGCATCCCTTTTGTTCTCAAAAGTATCCGGATTGGACTGTAAATTATATGATCACCCTATTTAGTTAATATTTGAGGCATACTTTTTATGTTTCTACCAGTGCAAAGACTATTCTTGTATGCAAACTTTTAAGAGAGGTGCCCATTTTTCAAACAATGAAACTAAGCCTTCACATACCTGATTAATGCAATCCAGAAGCAAACCCCAAACTGCTGACTCACAAGTCTACATCTTTCTATTTACAGAACCACACAGCCTTTCCAATACTTGATAAATGAATGATGAAGTGAAATATTATGTCAGGTATTTGAAGGAAAGAGTAAATAGTAGGACTATACCACTGGGAGTCTATTGAATAAAAACTTTTAAATAAATTAAGTCGACCAGATTAACTTGCCTATTTTGTAAATATGGATAATCTTTGTATTGCTTCCTAAATACCCTAAGCCTCAACTCTATCAGAAAGCAGCAAAACAAAAAACAAACAAAAATCTCACAAAAAAATATTACTAGACATTCACTATGAATGGGTTGGTTGGTTTAAGATAGAATATTTTAACTCAATGAAGATCTCCAAGAAATGTTCTCTGTGGTTCCAAACCTCATAGTGTCCCAAAACTATCTTGTGTATACAGAAGCTTTTCAAGTTTATGTTTTTTTTTCTTAATTACATATTTTAATCTAACATTAAATTCTGAATTCCACATGGGATTGAGATTTGATAAGCACTCAATGCATTTCTAATGACATGTCCTGTATTACATGTAAACACTGCTATTGTTATACAACTTCATTTCATTTGAGAACTGACAATATAGAGATCTTATTTAAGGTGGTTGACTGGTTTTCCAGACAAGGGGTCCTCAATTGTAAAACTAGGGTATTTTGGTAAAAAATCTGTAACACTGGCAGCTCATGCTCCTCATAAATATGATGCCTATGATATATGAACACAGTTACAATAATATGTACTTTGTCTTTATCTCTATTGATTATCTATCATCTATCTATCCATTTTTCTTTTTCTCTATTCATTCAGATAACATAATATGCACTAAAAGTATTAATTTTGCTTTAGTTCACAGCTTTCTGGACTAGAAAATTCTTTATATCTCTTTCAGCCTATCTTTTTGCATCTAATTATAATATGAGTAAAGTTAGTTGTGGGCCAAATTGAAGGTCCCATTTCAGACTAACAGACTCACTAGACAAAAGACGGACAGACCCTGAAAGTGAGCTATAACAGTAGCTTAACTCCATCTGTGCATCAGCATCAGCATCAGCATCCTGCAGAGGATGTGAAACCCCAGACCTGAGTCAGAATCTCTGAGGATGAAGCTCAAATATATTACCTTTAAATATCACAATAGGCCAGGCGTGGTGGCTCACGCTTGTAATCCCAGCACTTTGGGGGGCTGAGGCAGGTGGACCATGAGGTCAGGAGATCGAGATCATCCTGGCCAACATGGTGAAACCCTGTCTCTACAAAAAATACAAAAGTTAGCTGGGTATGGTGGCATGCACCTGTAGTCCCAGCTACTGGGGAGGCTGAGGCAGGCGAATTGCTTGAACTCAAGAGGTGGAAGTTGCAGTGAGCTGAGATCATGCCACTGCTCTTCAGCCTGGTGACAGAGTGAGACTCTGTCTCAATAAATAAATAAATAAATAAAAAGTCACAACAGACATGTGGCTCATAGTGAAAAAATAATAAGATGAATTGAAAAAGAAGAATTTGGTTATAGAATTAAACAACAATATCAGAGTTAAAATTTGTATCAGTTAAGATTATGATTGCAATTGGCACTAGAAAAACCCAAATAAGTGTTTTGAACTATAAGATTGCACATTTATAGAAATAAAAACACAAATTAAGAAAATGGGAAATATGGAAGAAGTAGAGATTAAGACTAAAACTCTTTGTTTGATATTTCTGATATCCAAATTATCAGAAAATGAGAAACTTCAAACTTTATGATATATGAATTACATCATAATAATGCTGGTATATCAAAGAGAAATACAGGGTAAAAAACTTCATAATTAATTCACTAATGATACTTAAAATTAGAGCTTGGCATATGAGAAAATGCTCAATATTACTGATCATTAGAGAAATGCAAATCAAAACCAAAATGAGATAACATCTCACACCAGTCAGAATGTGTATTACTAAAAAGTCAAAAAATAACAGATGCTGGTGATGATGTGGAGAAAAGGGAACACTGTTGGTGTTAGTGTAAATTAGTTCAACTATTGTGGAAAGCAGTGCGGCAATTCCTCAAAGAGGTAAAAACAGAATCACCATTCAACCTAGCAACCCCATTACTGAGTATATTCCCAGAGGAATATAAATCATTCTCCTATAAAGACACATGCACACATATGTTCATTGTAGCATTATTCACAGTAGCAGAGACACGGAGTTAGCCTAAATGCCCATCAGTGGCAGATTGGATAAAGAAAATGCTGTAGGTATGTACCATGGAATACTGTGCAGCCATAGAAAAGAATTAGATTGTGTCTTTTGCAGGAATATGGTGGTAACTGGAGGCCATCATTCTTAGCAAACTAACAGAGAAATGGAAAATCAAATACCACATGTTCTCATCTAAGTGGGAGCTTAATCATGAGAACATACAGACACAAAGGGGGAACAACAGACATTGGGCTCTCCTTAAGGATGGAGTAAGGGAGGAGGCAGAGTATTAGGAAAAATAAATATTGGTATAGGCTTAATATCTGGGCGATGAAGTGATCTGTACAACAAACTCTTGTGACATGAGTTTACCTATGTAGCAAACCTGCTCATGTACCCCTGAACCTAAAGTAAAAGTTAAAAAATAGTAATAAAGCTTGGTAGGCATGCAACTTCTTTTCTATAATTTAACAATCTCAAAACCTCCTTTTCTACCTCATGTTAGATAGTCATAAGCAAGACAAGTTAAACTCAGTTATTTCAGTATTCTTTGTTACTTCAAATTCACACTTAGGGAGCTCAAGAAGTTTCCCTCTTGCTTCTCTCTAGAACTTTCTTTTCTAAGAGGTTGCATGATTGCTATATATAGTGAGGAAGGAGCAAAGCCCCTGTGGGTGTGTTCTGCCCTCTGCTGGGAACCTATTCCCTACACTGTCAGGCAAAGAGATTCTTGTCATCACAAACCCCATTCTGGTAACTAGCTTTACGGTGAACCATAAATCTAATTAAAAACCAAAATCTAATTTATTCACTACATTCTTCTAATGACAATCACAAAACCTCCTCAGAGCCGTTTGCTTTCTGTTCCTTAACTTCCACTCTTTGCCAGTTAAGGAAATATGAGATTGCTCCTTTTATCTGACCAAATCATATGGGACCTATCTGTGAGGATGTTCTAAGCCCACGCTCCTAGGCCCAGAATATTTGGAAAGATTTTTTAGGTTTCCTAGATGATCAGGTATGAATACACAATAGGTTTATCTATTCTTTGAATCCTGACATTCCTTCTTTTCATCGATCCATATCACGGCGAATTTTGAGATGAAAGAATTCCTTTCCCAGATCTCACTAGTGTCTAGCCCTTTCATTTCCTCCTCAGACTTTCCCTTTTTTCACTGCAAAAACTTCATTTAGTTTGGACAAAGGGCAAAAGAAGAGTGGGATAAAATAGTCCTGCTTCCTAAGAGATCGTTCAAATCTTTACTTGGTTTGTGCTATGGTCTGAATGGATGTGTGCCCCCAGAGTTCATATACTGAAACTTAAACTCCAATGTGATAATATCAAGAGGTGTGGTCTTTGGGAGTGATTGGGTCCTAAGGGCTGTACCCCCATGAATACGATTGATGTCTTTGTAAAAGGGGCCTAAGGGAGCTTGTGAGGCCTTCCTTTCTACCATGTGAGTATACAGACTTGGTTATAGCAGCCCAAACAGACTGAGGTAGCTTACAGATAGATCCTAAATATTTGAAGTTATAAATCAGGAAACGGTACATCTTTTTTTTTTTTTTGAGACGAAGTTTCTCTCTTGTTACCCAGGCTGGAGTGCAATGGCACAATCTTGGCTCACCATAACCTCCACTTCCTGGGTTCAGGCAATTCTCCTGCCTCAGCCGCCCGAGTAGCTGGGATTACAGACATGTACCACCATGCCCAGCTAATTTTTGTATTTTTAGTAGAGACGGGGTTTCACCATGTTGACCAGGATGGTCTCGATCTCTTGACCTCATGATCCACCCGCCTCGGCCTCCCAAAGTGCTGGGATCATCTTTGCTCTCTGATTATACTTTCTTTCCATTAGGCGAAACTTCATATATTGTCATTTCTTTTTTTTTTTTTGAGATGGAGTTTCACTCGTGTCACCCAGGCTGGAGTACAATGGCATGATCTCCGCTCACTGCAACCTCTGCCTCCCAGTTCAAGTGATTCTCCTGCCTCAGCCTCCTGAGTAGCTGGAAATACAGGCCTGTACCACCATGCCCAGCTAATTTTGTATTTTTAGTAGTTACAGGGTTTCACCATGTTGGTCAGCCTGGTCTCAAACTCCTGGCCTTAAGTGATCTACCCTACAGGCGTGACCCACATTGTCAGCCATCGTATATTGTTATTTCAATAAAAGTAAATGTCGAAAAAATATTTCATTTCAATGAAAGTAAATATAAAAAAAAAATACAAATGGAGAAAAATACATTAGTGTTTGTACAAATACATACTTGTATTTGTAAATACATACAAAATATTCAAAACAGTCTCTTCCACTCTCTCAATGTGTATGTCTGTGCATGTGTGTGCATGTGCATGTGTGCATGTGTGTGCTTGTGTATGTGCACGCGTGTGTGTGTGCATGTGTGTGTGCACATGTGTTTGCATGTGTGTGAGAGAGAGAGAACAAGAGAGAAGAGAGAGAGAGAGAAAGTGTGTATAAATTATGGTAGGTACTATCCAGAGGAATTTTTTTAAATGAAAATAGAGACAGAATTAATTAATTACAAAGTTTAGAAATTAGCTTTTAAGGTATTCTCAGTGTAAATGGAATATATGTGTGGTCTCGATTATGTTTGGTTGGTGAAAATACAATGTAAGAACTTAGTATATAAGCATAAACAGAATTTTGTTTCTAGAAAGTTTTCTGTCAACAAAATATTTGAAAACTCTGTTATGGAAAATATATAGACTCATGTGGCTACAAGAAAAACAGAGAATCCAGTGCTGAATTTGGGAGAAATTTATCTAAAGGATATATTCGATGGAAGAGTCTGAATTTTGAATTGAAAAGAAATTCAATGAATCTGAAAATTAAAATTCAGAACCTTATTTTTAAATTTAGATATGCCTTTTGTTTTTAACCTGGATATGGTAAGACCCAGTTCAACAAACCAAACAAGTGTTTATCCACATTTTTTCACTTCTCCCGGTTGTTGGCATTGCTGTTTGGAAGTCAGTCTAGAGTAGAAAATGCCCGCACACACTCCAGTGGTGGCGTTTCAGTGGGTCTGATTTGGTGATGATTTTGGTTGCCTCTGCTTATTTGTTTTACCTGCTCCTTTCCACTGTGAAAGAGGTCTCTGTCCATGCAAAGAGGAGTAGATGGGGCTGGGTCAAATTTGTCTTCTTGCTGATGGTTATAAAAACACAGTAATACTGACAAGTTATGCACTGGGTGTGTCCTCTGAGTTTTCACTTCAGTTTTTGTTCACAATTCATGAGGCTGCAGGGAGAATGTGTTTTGTACTGTACCTGAAATGAGAAATGAGGACTGTGAACTACTAAAGAATATTGGAGGAGGAAATCAGACAGATAAAGCTTAAATTCAGCAGTCTGATGAGCTAAACTTGATAACTACAGACAGAAGTGGAAGACTGAAAAAAAATGCATAGCTTTCTGAAGTATACGGAAAAATAGTCAAGAAAAATTTAAATGCATAAATATAATATTTTCCAGAAGAAAATCATTTTGACATCAAAATTGTCAGTGTTTTAGAGGGCTATTTGAATTATTAAATCAACAGGACATTTTCAAAGTACAATTTCTGATTCTAGGAGAAAAGGAATAATTTAAAAAGAGAGTGGCTATTTGTGAAAAAATAGTTGAAGGAAAACAAAAATACTTACTTTTAAACATAAAAACTGAGGCTTTTAAAGACTTTAATATGATATTCCTAGTTTTGATAAAAATTGCTGCTTTTCTGGAAAAATAAATTTGCTTTATAAATCATTATTACTCATCCCTTTTTCATTAAATACTCGGTAAGCAGCTGCCAGACAAGGTGTTAGGGGCTTTTTCATAATATGAATGAACTCAAGTTATTAAGAGACAAGAATGAAAAGAGACATATTATTAAAACTTTAACACAATGTAAAAATTGCTTTAATTTTTCAATTTAAAGTATTTTTGAGTGCTTATTTAGCTTCAAGCTTTGTATCATGAGTGGGGATAGAGCTTGATATATAGATATATGTCAGAGAGGCGGGGCATAGACATGTATGAGAGACACCGGGGCGGTGGTTCATGCCTGTAATTCCAGCATTTTGGGTTGCCTCGGTAGGCGGATTACTTGAGGTGAGGAGTTTGAGAACAGCCTGGCTAACATAGTGAAACCCCATCTCTATAAAAATACAAAAATTAGCCAGGCATGGAGGGGAGGCACGTGCCTATAATTCTAGCTGCTTGGGAGGCTAAGGCAGGGGAATTGCTTGAACCCAGGAGGCGGAGGTAGCAGTGAGCTGAGATTGCCCCACTGCACTGCAGCCTGGGAACAGCAGGAAATTCCAACTCAAAAAATAGAGAGGGGGGGGGTATGTGAGAGAGAGTGAAGGGGAGATGTATAAACAATGAAATCATGTAAATGCTATATAAAAATGAGACAGCTGGGAAGGGCTCCCTGAAACACTCCAGCCGGCCTGCGCACTGGAGGGGAGACTCTGGAAATTGCTGGGGGTTTTGCAGCAGGGCGAGCCCGGCCCCTCCTCTTCCTGTGTGGAACCTGGGATTCAAACTTCCAGGCGGGAAGTGCACCTGCAGGCACTCTGGGTTTGTGGAGAGTCTGTGTTTCTCCCTTTAAAACTTTTGCCCCAAAAATCCCATTTTTCTCACTTCTCAAATCTTCCGCGAGCCTAAATTTTCGTGGCTGTGCGATAAGGACCTCATCCTGAGCTAAACTAAGGAAAAGTCCTGAAACAAAAAGACATTTTATGTTTTACAAAGTGATCAAAGAGAGGTGGCTGGGTCTTTTTGAAAGCATCAGAATATGCTTTCTAAAGAAAGTCAAATTCATGTTTCAAAAAGGTGGTACAAAAAATGCCTTATCAACTGATTTGGAGTGACCAGGGTGTGCTTCACAGAAGAGGATTCTTGAAATAAAATAACAAAACTGTCAGGAGAACAAAGACGGAGGATATTTTACAGAGAGACCAACATGGGCAAAACCAAGAAAGTGCAAATTAGCAGATGGCACTCGTGAAATTTAAAGTAATTTGGCACTGACCAAGGCAGCTTTAAAAGTTCCCCTAAACCTGACTAAACTTTACACCAGTTTCTTCCTGGCTCAAGGCCCTTGATTTCTCTTTTCTTAGAGCACTTATTTTAGAAAACTTAAAATTGTAAATTCTTTCGCTGCAACTTTGAGTTGTAAAATCTTCTCTTGCAAGTTTTACAGATTAGGAATGTCTTTCTCCAGGTCCTGAGAGTCATCCTTTTGAAGAGTATTTAGCAAGAAAGATAGAGCCCCTATATCCAGTCTCTATAGAAATGTAGGAGCCTAAGATAATCACCAATTAGCAAACACAGATGGCCCAATCAAATTACCAACCTCCCCAGGAAGTCCTCTAGTACTCTGTCATTGAAAACTATCCCATCTTTTGTTTCAGGGGAGATAACTTTAGTCTCTCTCCCGTATTGCAATAGTCTTATAGTCTTGCCTCCCCCTGCAATTTGCCTATTAACTCTAGCTGGTGTCATTTTTGTCTTCTTCTTCTTTTAGAGCACAGGATGGGGAATTTTCTTGTAGAGATAGGTAAAATCCAGAAAATGGAGATTTTGTAGACCCTTAGGGAAATGTTTTAAGCAGGCAAGAGGAAGACAAACTGATTTGGAATCCTAGGACTGGAAGAAAACCAAATCATAATGTCAGTTTGTCTTATATTCCCCCACCAAACAGAAGAAGCCCATGCAGGAGAAGTGTTTCAAGCTCATGATCTAGGAAAAGAGTCCATGATCTAGGAAAAGAAGGTGACCCAGAAAGATTATGCCTTCCTTGTATCAAATGCATGTCCCTCCAATAATACCAAGCAAGATTCTACCAGCAGGAAGAATCCATCAGGACCTAGTAAACATTGAGGGGCCTGTAGAAGCACTCTCTCACCAGGCTCATCCTGAAAACCCACTCCCACATCCAGGAATATCCAGGTAGCTGTGTGCCAACCAGCAAGGAGGACCTCGCCTTAACAGGTGGCGAGCAGAATAGCCCCGTAAATATATTATAAAATACTCCTAGAACCAGTGAGTTCACCAAGGTTGCAGGATACAAGATCAACAAACAAAATTCAATCACAATTTGTATGCTAACAAGGAATATTTAGAAATTGAAATTAAAACTCACCAACCATTTGCAATCATGCCAAAGAAAATTTAATACTTAGATGTTAATATAACAAAACATGTACAGAATTGACACGGTGAAAACTATAAAATGTTAATAAGGGAAATTAAAAAAAATAAAATACTGATAGATTAGAACACTCAACATAGCAAAGGTGCCAGTTCTCCCCAAATTGTTTTGTATTAGGTTGGTGCAGAAGTAATTACGGTTTTTATCATTAAAAGTAATGCCATTAAAAAAATGCAATTACTTTTGTACCAACAGGTGTAAGCTACTATAAATATTCTTATGCAGGTTTTTGCCTAAACTTAAGTTTTTAGTGAGGCAAACACCTAAAAGTAGAGTGGCTAGATTGATAGTGTATAATGAATTGCCAAATGGTCCAAATGGGCTGTGCTATTTCCCAATACCTACATTTGAATGTTTCAGTTTGTCTGAGTTCTTGCTAGCACTTAGTACTTTGAGTAATTTTTAGCCACTATAAGAGATTTGTTGTGGTATCTAGGTGAGTTTAATTTGCATTTCACTAATGACTAATTATACTGAATGTCTTTGATAAGTGTATTTGACATTTATGTATATTCTTGGGTGGAATATCTGCTGAAATATTTTGCCAGTTTCTGTTTTTTTTGTTTGTTTGTTTTTTTTTTAACTGAATGTTGAGTTCTCAATATATACCAAATATGAGTTAGAGAGAATTCATAAAGACAATAGAACTATTTAATAAAAAGGTGTAGCCATATAGATAGCATTGTAAAACTGGAAATGAGCATTTCTACATAGCAGAAATTGAAATTGGGAAAATAGTATTATCATTTGTTGTTATGTTCCTTTTTTTTTCTTTTTTCCCTTAGGGACATGGTCTTGCTCTGTCACCTAGACCGAAGAGCAGTGGTGTGACTATAGCTCAGCCTCCTGAGTAGCAGGGATTATAGGCTTGCAACACCACGCTGGCTAATGGTTTTTAATTTATTTGTTGAGATAGAGTCTCACTACGCTGCCCAAGCTGGCCTCGAACTCCTAGTCTCGAGCAATCCTTCCCACTCAGCCTCCCAAATGTTGCTTTTAGTGTCAGTACTCTGAGTTTAAAAACTAGTATTTTAAAGGAAAACATATTCATCTTTCCTTATACTTTTGCCTTATTAAATCTTCATAGCTAAATATATATCTTATTTTCAGAATTTGAGAAAAATTAAATATTTATAAAATTTAATTATCTTGGCAACTAGAAGTTTCTTTAGGCTAAGTAAACTCGGGTACTTATGACTAGAAGGCAGGGAAGTGGTCTGAGCATCAGTCTCGAGCACTATCCACATGATTGTAAAGTGCGAATGATAATAGTCATGTCTGCCTCATATGGTGGCTCAGGAAGTTAAATAAGATAAACCAGGTTAAATATTTAGGGCAATGACTACCATTCTTTACTTATTTAATACATAATTGTTATTATGATTATTTTAAAATACTTCAATGGTTTCTCAAATCTCCACTTCATTCTATCTATATAAAGATCTATACTCCTTTTTTTTACACCAAATAGGAAATAAAGGATACAATTTTTTAAAAGATTTATTTGAAGAAAAGCTGATTTTCATTAGATCTTGTCTGAAGCAGTGTTGCTATTGTGTGATCCTATATCATTAGAAGCATCTGTACCTGATACTTTGTTTCTATTTGTCTTTCAGCAAGCAAGGAAAACAGAAAGTACCCACTGTGAATTTCTAGTTATTTTCCTAAGCCTTCTCAAGCAATTATTATCATCCGTTTTCATCTAGCATTTTACTTCTGTCTGGTCCACTTCTTTGTTTCACAGGAACACAAGTCTTTATGTAACAATGTGGGTAGCCACTTCCTTTTTCCTTTGAAATGGATACTTCTCCTGGCATCTTAATTTTGGCACAAGTATAAGAGTTATCAAGACTCTCAGATTTAATAATGTAAAACAAATTCTGTCAGAGAACATTTGAATTGGACCATTCTGAAAGGGAAAACTGCATAGTTTAAAGTGATTTCCTCTATCACATTGTAAGGTATTTCCTTTCTTCCTTTCTTTAACAGAAGAACCATTTAATTACTCCTTTAGCCATGGAGGCATGGCTACATGACAGAAGAGGCAGATTGTCATGACATTTTAAATATTTTTAATATAAACTTTGTTTTTTAAATCTGTTTTCATTCACAGGGAAAAATGCAAAGATAGCACAGAGTTTTCATATACCTCCATCCCCAGTTACTAGAAACACCTTACATTATATAATGCATGTTTCATCATGAAAGAACCAATATTAACACCTTGTTATTAAATCCACGCCTTTTGTCAGATTTCCTTAATTTTTTCCTAATGTCTGTTTGCGGTTCCAGGGTCCCATCTGGGACACCACATTACAATTAGTCATCGAGTCTTTTTCAGCTCCTTTGTCTATGGCAGTTTTGCCCTTTCCTTGTTTTTAATGACCTAGACAGTCTTGATGAGTACTGGGAAGGTGTTCTGTAGAATGTCTCTCAATTAGCGTTCGATGTTAGTTTTTCAGTTTGGTTGTTTTATGATTAGGATGAAGATTATACATATTGGGAAGGCCAGAAGGGTAAAGTGTCTTTTAGCGTATCAAGGCACCTGCTACCAACATTCCTTGAGACGGTTGATGTTGGCCTTATCGTGGAGCTTAGGTAGTATTTGTCCATTTCTCTAATGTAAAGTTACTCTTTTTCCTTTTTCCACATTGTAGGCTTTGAAAGGGTGTCACCTTGCATAGCCCACATGGAGGAAGTGGAGAATTATGCCTCCCCAGACTCCTAACCTACAATAGCCTTTTAATGGTCTTTTTACTGCCTTTTCTAAAATCTCATATATGTAAAATGATACACCATATAGCCTTTTCAGACTGGCTTTTTTCACCTACTATCATGCACTTAAGGTTCATCCATGTCTTTTCATTTCTTAATGGTTCATTTCTTTTTATCACTAAACAGTATTCATTGTATTGATATGACATAGTTTGTTTATTTATTAGCATATTGAAGGCCATCTTGTGATTTACACTTTTTGACGATTATTAATAAAGCTGCTATAGACACTGACATGCAGGTTTTTGTGTAGACATAACTTTTCAAATCAGTTGCATTAATATCCAAGAGTATAACTTCCGGATGTTGAGGTAAGACTATGTCTATCTTTGTAAGAAACTCCCAAACTGTCTTCCAAAACTAGCAATGAATGAGAGATCCTGTTGTACTGCATCCTTACCAGATATTGGCATTATCCTTTTTTTTTAAGTTTTAACCTCTTTAAAACAAGCATGTAGCAGTATCTCATTGTCTTAATTTGCAATTTCCTAATGACAAATGTATTGATAATATTCTCCTATGCTTATTTGCTTATACAGAACACATCTGTATGTGTTCTCTGATGACATGTCTGTCAGCTCTTTTGGTCACTTTTCAACTGAGTTGTCTGTACTATTATTGTTGAGTGTTAAGGATGATTTGCAATAATGTCTTTTTTTTTTTTTTGTATTTTGCATCTTTCCCTCAGTCCGTGGCTACTCTGTTCATTTTCTTAACAGTGTCTTCTATCTTGAAAATGAAGAAAATTGCCTTCTTCACAGAAGACGAGCTCAAAGAACTCATGAAGACAGAGAAGCTGAGAAGAAGTGGCCTTGGAAAGAATGACTTCTTGCAGAACTGCAGTTCTAGCCTGTTATCCCCTTGAAGAAGCACTTAGCAAGCAGAGTGTGAGAACTTAGACACAGAAACCAGCAGTGGTGAAACATCAGATGACCATGCCTGGAGGTAGACATAGAAACACTTACAGTTAAATCTGACCCAGTGAGCTGGGGGCTTGTATGTTTAGGGAGTATACGAAAGAAATGGGTCTTCTTTTCCTTTTCTTATGTTGCTGAATACTTCACGCACAAGGAAAAAAGTCTTATTCCAAAGAGAGAGTGATTGACTTGTTCAGATTTTGTTGTTGTTCTTTCCTGTTATCTGATTAATAAAAGGAAGTATGTGTGGTGAAAAATACTTTAATGATATACTATATATATATATGTATATATATCATGCACAGTATTTATGGGTGATGCACAGGCAGAAGCTGGCAGTGTAGAGAGGAGACACCGGTCTGAAGGAAGAGCTTTTAACAGCTTATGGGGCATTCACCCCTGTGCTCAAGCAATCATTGTCAAGACCAGCCAGGCCAACATGATGAAACCCTGTCTCTACTAAAAATACAAAAATTAACCAGGCATGGTGGCACACCTGTAATCCCAGCTACTCAGTAGGTTGAGGCAGGAGAATCTCTTGAACCCAGGAGGCGGAGGTTGCAGTGAGCCGAGATCGAGCCACTGCACTCCAGCCTGGGCAATAGAGTGAGACTCCATCTCAAAAAAATTAAAAATAAATGAATGCTAATAATTTGAAAGTTTTATTTGGGGTGCTTGAGTAACTTTAGCTCCTAACCAAGCATAGGTGGTTTTTTGGTTTTGATTTTTGTTTTGTTTTGTTTTGTTTTTTCCTTTTGGGTAGATCTGTAGCATATTTGAGTATAGGAAATAGTGTGTTATTCTTTCAATCTTGCTATTCAGGGTGAATTATAAAATATATTTTTTGTGAGATTTCAAAGATTATTTTGATAACATTGCTTACAGATTTCAAAGACGTGGTTATCACGAGAATGTGATAGTAGGGGAGAAATCACTGCATAAAATAACTAATAGAATAAATATTTTGCATCAGCAAAAAAGAATTCCCTGGGAATATTTCAAATGGTTTCAAATATTTCAAATGGTATTTCTTTCTCTACCCACTGTCACAGTCATGAGAATCTTTCTCTTACCTCCTCACAATGATAACTTGGTGGGTTCCTAGAGGTAAAAACACACAAAAGTGTGGAAGCCTCCTTAAATGGCACCCACCGAGTTGCTTATGCTCATGCTAATTGACACTCAGCCTTATCAAACAGCTTCAGCAGTTCAGAAGAATTACCTTATAAATGCTACTACAAATTTATGGCTGCAGAAACTTCTGCTCCAAATAAGCAGACTTCAGTTGTGACCTCTGCATTTGCCTTCCTCCAGATGTCAGGATGGCGATTTGCTCAATGACCTCAGTTCTCTAATGGGTCCAAGAAGTTTCATTGATTTCAGTTTGTTCAGCTCTTTTTTTCTCTTGTTGAAAGATAGTACGTAACATTCAAGTTGAGTAGCTATTGTCATCAACAGTTTTTAAAAACTGTGTTTTGTTTACAACTTGTTTATTAATACTTTATAGTGACAGTGACATTATGTTGGTTAATGTTCCTGGTGACAGACTTTTATTTGAATTTTATATATGATTTAAATTTGCCTTCATATTGGAAATATTTAAGGAAATTTAATACTTATATTCACTTTTGTCAAACCAAGATCCCAAAGGTTAAAAAGGATCATTGACTAATTTAGTAGATGGAGACTCAATAGAGTGATTTCAATTGATTGTGAACATTAAATTAATTGTTATAATACCTGAGTTCAGCTTCCTAATGTATCATTTCTTTAGGTTATCTTTGCACATTTAGAATGTCATAAAAAATGAAAATTATTTGAAAATTTGCCTGTAGCTTAGAAGAAATTTTAAAATTTAACCACATGCATACAATATTTTTCTGAGATGGGAAACTGATCAATCAAAATGTATGCTAGTTGACATTGTTAGCCACTCTCCTTAAGGTGGATATCAGTTTAACATGCCAGCATATCCCTGTTTATTTTTTGGGTAATAGACAGTAGGCTTTTGTGCTTCCATCTGAAAATTGGACGTTGGGGAACCATTCGATGATCTGGTTTTGGCCAAAATGCCCTTATGGGTTTGTCAGATAATATTATAATTCTTTGGCACCATGCATCAAGAGTAGTCCAGCAACAGGAAATGAAGTGTTGATTGAGTACAGTGGCCAGTTTGTCCTTCATGTGTGGGCAATGTCACATACCTTTTTTAAAAGACTTCATCTGAGGCCACCAGAAGCCACTTTAAGTGGACCAGAGGTGATTTTCATATCATAGTTTTTATTTCTCTTGTTGAAATATTGCATGTAACATTCTAGTTGATTGGCTATTTTCATAAATACAGGTTTTTACAAATGTGTTTTGTTTACATCATGTTCATTAATACTTTCTGGTGACAATTCCATTGTGCTTATTATTGCATTTTTCTTACTCTGGAACCAAAGACTGGCATTGTATAATATTCTCTTTGAACTTCTTCAAAGATATGGCCTCTGAGTGTTATGGGTTAGGGACCTTGATGAGAACTGCTTGCTGGTATAATGATCAATTGGAATTTTCTTTTGCTTTGATGGTATCCCTTTTTGAACTGATGTTCACTTGATAATAGTCAACTTTTTAGGAATCATTAGAGTTATTAAAATACCTTTAACCTGCTAACCATTCTAAATTAGGGTTTTTACTTACATTAAGCACCTTTATTTTCTTTGAAGCTTTCCAAAATCATGAAGTACCCCAAAACATTTCTACTATTAGTGTATATAAACCTTCTTCCCTTTATTCATCCAGCATAGAAACAATTCTGTTACCTAGGCATATTTTTATCTCTGGAAAGAGGTCAAAATTGCGAGTTAAAATCTGTTCCTGTGTATCCTACCTGATATTTTCTGGTTTCATTCTTAGGCTATGACTTACAAAGAAATCGAGATTAAATCTGGCTTTTTGGGCATGCTTTAATAAATGTATTAGGGTGTATTAATAAATCTACTAGATATTTAGGAAGCAGTAGTTACTGGGTCTTGAGCTTCCCTCTTCTAATGAAAGAAGAGTAATAGGATTTAAAGTATTACAGTGATAAATGGAAATATGGAAAGAAGTAATACAATTTCAGAAAATAAGCCTACTTTGTTAGGAAATGTTGCATATTTTTAATGGGCAGCAAAGACTGGCAAAATAAGGAACCATTAAGTTTAAGGTAGAAAATAAAATCATGTTAGTAGAAGCCTCCAGCAAGTTTCAACTCCTGCTTTCAGCTGCAGAAAAATGGGATTTTGACTTGGGTCAGTAGAAAAATAGTTGTATGATACTGGTTTGCGATGATTCCATAAGGTTGAGTTTGAAGAGATACTTGACTTGTTCAGAACTTTTACGTATGAATAGGTAAAATGATTCATGATGAAGCAGGCCCATAATGAGATGTTGTTGAAGGGCTAATTTTCAAAGCATTCAATGCTTATATATGCATAAATTCCCAGGTTAGAGATTTGGTTAACAAAGGTTTGGTCAGGTGATACAGTAATGTGTCAATTTCTGAAAATCAACGTGGCAGACAGAATAAGAAAATGACTCCTAAAATGCCAAGATGTTCATGTAAAATCCTTTCCCCTTGGATGTAAGGAAGATCCTTGAATATGATAAATGCCACTTGAGTGATTAGATTATGTAGCCCAGAAAGGGTTAAAGGATTTTGCAGCTGTAACTGAGATCTCTAATTAGTTGACTTTGATTCAAAAGGGACATTATTCTAATGGGCACTGACTCAATCAGGTGAAAGAGACAAAAGCAAAAGAATCTCTAGCTAGCCTTAAAGAGAACAGCTCTATTGAAAGCTGCCAGTAAAGAGGGACAGCCTCTGAAAGGAGAGGACCTCAATGCTACAACCACAAGTGACTAAATTCTACCAACATTAATGAGCTTGGAAGACGACTTTGAGCTCCAGAAGAAAACTGCAACATGGCTAATACCTTGATTTCAGGTTGTGAGACCCTAAACAGAGAGAATACCTGGTTACCCAATCACCTAATCCACAGAAACTGTGGAGTGATAAATGTGTGTTGCTTTATGCACCTAAATCTGTGCTAATTTCATATCTAGAATAGAAAATGAATACATTTGAAAACCCATTGTTGACTATAGTCAGTGAGACCCAAAGATTCATCTCTAAAATCTCTTGGTGATGAGGAAAATTCTGAATGGTTATGATCTTTCAGAAGTGAGAAATATACCTCCTTGGGACACATTATGCTGCAGATGATACACTTTACTTTGAGAAAAATTTCAGTTCCAATCAGAAAGTTTAAAGACTATTAGAGATAAAACAATTAATTAGATAGATCGAGTCAGTCTTAGAGCTCAGCTAAACTTCAGAATACAGCAAACTATGGTAGAATATGGGGAAACTTAAATTTCCTTGAGGCCTTCCTTGGTTGAGGACTTTTCAAAGTTAAGACAACTTCTCAATAAGCCCAAAGTCATAACTACCAGTGTACATTATCGATTTTCTCAGGAGAAAGCTAACAGATGACTTTGAATTAAACAGATGCTAAAGGAACATAAAAAGGATTTATAGCTGTAAAATATGCAATTTCATTATGCACCAAAGATAAAAGAATATTTGAATTTGTTACTACAGAGAAGTGGGAGATAATAATTAAATTTATACTTCTGAGATTCTGAACAAATTTATATCACTGCCCTGTTTTTTTTTTTTTTTATTTTAACTTAGTGAAGTACACAAGTAATAGTACAAAGTTTCATGATTCATTTCTCAATTAGGTTTTCATCTATTGATTTTAGTGCTTTGTTAGGCTTTGGTTTTGGAGGGTATGGTGCAAGTTTGGGCAGATATTTGGAGGGGTTAGCCTGAAACTGACAGGTTCAGCTTAAATAGTATTATGAAATTAGTATTATCTATGCCCAGAAGTATGACTACTTTGACCTTCAATTTGTGTAAAGAGTACAGGTAAGGCAAGGTTTAAATAGCTATGACCTGCTTGTGATCGATTGTGATCGAAAACGTCCTCAGGATATGTGCAGGAACAGGCCATCAGGAGAGCTTTTATTTCACAGGAGACCCTCACACCATCCAATTTGGTTAGTGGATGTGATGTCACAAAGGAGGAAAGAATGTTTCTCAGTTAAGAGTCTGAGGGCGACAGTTATGGGCTGGGGCGTGTTAAGAGTTTGAGGATTATTAGAGGTATCCAACACCTGATAGTTAGTCCCGGGGAGAAGTTAGGTATCAATGTCAAGATATATGACAGATATCACAGGGCATATCAATCAAAATGTAAAGATTTTTATCTTTAATATTTAGAGAAATTTGCCTTATGCAATGAAGGACATTGTGAGCTTTATTCCCCTTTGCAGAAACTTCATCATTTGCCCCTATTTGTATTTGTTCCCTTTTGTTTCCTAGCTGAGTGAAATTATTTTTCCTATACTCTTTCAGGTTAAAGTGTATAAAACTGTCTTTTTCAAGAGTACTCTAGGGTTTAACAAAGATAGTGTTTTTACTTGAATCCCAAAAGAAACAGCATCTTGAGAAATTCTCACCATTAGACCACTGCTGCAGCTGTTTTTTGTTGCTGTTGCTGTTGCTGTTGTTCTTTTTATGTTTTAATGATTTAATCTTAGAGGAAGAGTTGCAAAGATTTAGAATTTTCATATATGTTTCATCTAGTTTCCCCTAATGTTAATATCTTGAATAACTATGATACATTCATTCAAAGTAAAAAATTACCATTGATATAATGCTATTAACTAAATGACAGACTTCATTAGGATTTCCCTGTATTTTCCACTGATTTTTTTCTTCCAGGATCCAGTTCAGGTTATCACATGAATAACTCATCTTACCTCCTTAGTTTCCTCCAGTTTGTGACAGTTTCTCAGTTTTTCCTTGTTGTTCATTACCAAGATACTTTTGAAGGTATTTTGTAGAATGGCCCTCAATATGGGTTTCTGTGGTTTCTCATGATGCAACTGAGGTAGAATATCACTTAAAGCTTTTTCTCATATGTCAAGGAAACTTGATATCAACATGATTTATTATTGGAGATGGCTTACTTTGACCCCATGGCTAAGTTAGCAACTGATAGATTTTGCCACTGGAAAACTGCCTTTTGTTTCTTTCCCTGATGTATTCATTAGAAGCTTCTTAGTATGTCTAGCTACCCTCAACCTCCACCACGGAGAGAGGAGTATCAAAGAATTTACAGGCATATGGTTAAACTACCATAGTACTTAATAAATATTTTGGGGAGATATTTTCAGGCTCTGAAGATATCCTGTTGACTTTTTATTTCTGCCATTCTTCTACATTTACCATTTGTAAAGAAGCATTTTCCCTTCTTCATTAATTAATTTATTTGATTATTTATATCAGCACAGGCACATGTATATTTATTTTATCTAATGGGTAATAATTCAATATCATCACTGTTTATTTTGTTACTCAAGTTGTTCTAGGGTTGTCTTTGGAGATTTTTGAGGTTTCAGGTTAACTCTTGGATCACTTTGACATGCCCTATCTATTTATCTATATATATTTATTTATTCATCAGCCCTTGCTTGCTTTCTAGCATGACAAGATGCTCCAGAATCACTTGTATTTTTCCTATCGGAGCCCTAGAATCAGTCATTTCTCCAAGGAGCTTTGATTGCAGAATCATGTTTAGATTCATGATATAAGCAACAGTGGTGGTCATTGCTACAGAGCTATCACTGCCTACTTACTCTTTCTGGAGAGAGAAAGTTGCATGTATGTATGCACACATGCCTATATGTGTTTCTGTATTTACATAATAAGCAAGAACTCAATCTCTCATTTCCAATTCTAATTCATCACCACAGGGGTCATCATTCTAGCTTCTCCCACTTGCTCATTTGTAATTTCCTTTTTTGATATAAAGAATGTGGTCCCCCTTCCATCATGTAATGAACTATCTACATTTTATTTACTTACTTGTATAACTGTAGTAGTTGCAGTTTCAGAATGGCTAAGTTTACCCTGTGAGATCAAAATTACCAACCAAAATAAAGTGCTTATGTAGAGTTCTTTCTGTCTTTAATTTTATGGTCTAGTAAAAACATTGTTCCCAAAGTTATTGTGAGCTCTTTCTTGTTTCTCTCACACACTTCAGTGAGATTAAATCCTATACTTAGATTTATTTGGCACAGTCTTCATTTCATCCTTGGATTTCCAAAAGCTTGGTTTTTATTTTAATATGAGCACACTTAATTCACTCTTTATTTTGTATGATTTCTGAAATTTTGGAAAATGCATAATGCCATTTGTACATCACTGGGGAACCACAGAAAACAATTGCATCACTCTAAATTTCCATTATGTGCTCTCCAGTGGTCAAAACTAAATGTCCCAATAGACCACTGATTTTTTTTCTCATTTAGCAAAAATGTCATATAAGTGAAATTATACAATATACAGCCCTTTGGGTTTTGCTGCTTTCATTTGGCAAAATGAAATCAAGATTCCTTCATATTGTTGTATACGAATGAACAGTTTCTTTTCAGTGCTGAGTAGTATTTCTTTGTATAGATATATAGCAGCATGTTAATCTATTCATATGTTAAAAGGAATCCCGGTTATTTCTGATTTTTGGTGATTATAAAGCTTTTATAAAAATTTACATACAGGTTTCAGGTTTTGTATGCAAAGACTTTTACAAATTCATCTATGGTAAAAACTAAACACGGTATTGCTGGTTCACATGGTGAATATATGTTTAACTTCGTAAGAAACTGTCACTTTCCAAAGTGGCTGTACATTCCATTTTGTTGTCCTGCCAGCAATGAAGGAGAGTTTCTGTTTCCTGTATCCTCACCAGCATTTGGTATTATCAACTTTTGTTTTGTTTTGTTTTGTTTTTGCTATTCCGTTATGTGTGTTGAGGTAACTCAATATAGTTTTGATTGTCATCTATTTATTTTCTTTCTCAAAATATTTAAGACCTTTCCCATCTTAATTAGGTAGTTTTCTAACGATTGTTAAATGTTCTCTACATTTCTGGATACAAGTTCTTTATCTCAAATGTAATTTGCAAATATTTTCTACCAATCTGTTGTTTGTATTTTCATTTTCATTAGCATATATTTTGAAGAGCAAAATGTTTTAATTTTGATAAACTCTATCAAACATAAATAGAAAAACTGTATTTATAAAACAGATGGCTCATGCTTTTGTACTGTGTCTAAGAATTCATTATTAAGGCCATGCAATGCTCCTTCTATTAGAACTTTATAGTTTATGTTTCTATTTAGGCCTATAACGCATTTTGAGTTAATTTTTATATTAGGCATGAAGTGTCTGCCAAGGTCCATTTATTTATTTTGCATATGGATGTTCAATTGCTTGAGTACCATTTGCTAAAAAGACTGTCTTTTCTATTTCTATCTTTGTGAAAAATCATTTGGCTACATTTTGTGGGTCTATTTCTAAGGTATTTATTCTGCTCCATTGATTTATGACTCAGTCCTTTCATTAATATTATAGTCTTGAATGTTGTAGCTTTACAATAGCACTACACTGTGGTAGTGTCAGATCTCCCTCCAACATTTTTTTCTTTATAAAAATGGATTGGTCACTCTGTTTCTTTTGCCTTTCCATATACATTTTGAATCTGCTTGTCAATATTTACAGAAGTTAGTTGGGATTTTTGTTAGGATAAAAATCAATTTGGTAAGTAAAAATCAATTTGGTAAGAATTGACCTCTCAAGTATTAAGTGTTTCAAATGCATAATGAACCCTGTGTAGCTCTCCATTTATTTAGATTGTCTTTGATTTTTTCCATCAGGCTTATTTCATTTTCAGCATACAGATTCTGCCCACATTCGGTTATATTTAATTACACCAAAGCATTTCATTTTAAGTGCGATTATAAATTATATAACCCCCATCCCATCTACCTTAAGATTCTCTCTCTTTCTCTCTGTGTGTGTCTCTGTGTGTGTGTGTCTTAGATTGCCTGCTTGCTTGACTTTCAACAGTTTGAATATGATATATGTAGATGTGTTTTCTTGGAATTTGTCCTGCTTGTTGTTCTTTCAGCTTTTTGAATCTGTGGCTTGGTGTCTGTCACTAATTTTAGAAAATTCTTAGGCACATTTTAAAAAATATTTCTTCTGTTCATTATTTCTTCTCCCTTTGATATTCTAATTACACATGTGTTAAACCAGATGATATTTTCTCATAGCTTTTTGTTGCTCTACTCTCTTTTTTCTCACTCTTTTATCTCTTTGTATTTCATTTGTGGCAACCTCTCTTAACCAATCTATAAGTCCTCTGATTATTTTCCTCAGGCTGGGTTGATTTTACAGGAATACCTCATACCTCATTTTATTAGGCTTTGCTTTCTTAAATGCTGCCAATGTTTCATTTTTTACAAATAGAAGATTTGTGATAACCCTCTATTCAGAAAGTCTATCAGTATTCTTTTTCCAAGAGTATGTGCTCAGTCCACATTTCTGTATCACATGTTGATAATTCTTGCAATATTTCAAACTTTTTCATTATTACTATATCTGTTATAGCAATCTGTGATCTCTCATGTTACTGTTGTAATTGTTTTGGGGCGCTACAAACTGAGCCCGTACTAAATGGTAAACTTAATTGATAAATGTGTGTTCTAACTACTCAACCAACCAGCCATTCCTCTGTCCCTCTTCCTCTCTCCAGGCTTCCCTATTCCCTGAGACACATTGAAATGAGGCCAATTACTAACCCTAAAATCTTCTCTGAGTGTAAAGGTAAAAGGAAGACTCACATGTCTCTCACTTTAAATCAAAAGCTAGAAATGATTAAGCTAAGTATGAAAGGCATGCTGAAAGCCAAGATAAACCAAAAGCTAGGACTTTTGCAACAAACACATAGCCAACTTGTGAATTCAAAGGAAAAGTTCTCGAAGGAAATGAAAAGTGCTGCTACCAAGAACACATGAATAATAAGAAAACCACAAGCCTCATTGCAGACATGGAGAATATTTTTATTATCTGGATAGATCAAAGCAGCCGCAACATTCCCTTAAGCCAAATTCAAATCTAGAAAAAGGCCCGAACTCTTTTCAATTCTATGAAGGCTGAGAGAGCTGAGGAAAATGGAGAAAACCAGTTTGAAGTTAGCAAAGGTTTATTCATCAGATTCAAGGAAAGAAGCCATCTCCATAACATCAAAAGACAAGGTGAAGCATCAAGTACTGATGCAGAATCTACAGCAACTTATCCAGAAGATTTAGCTAAGATCCTTGGTGAAGGTGGCTACAGTAAACAACAGATTTTTAGTGTAGACAAAATGCCTTGTATTGGAAAACAGTGCCATCTAAAACTTCGTAACAAGAAAAGACATGGCAATGCCTGACTTTAAACCTTCCAAGAACAGGGCGATTCACTTGCTAGGAGCTAGCATTCCTGGTTACCTTAAGTTGAATCCAATGCTCATTTACTCTTCTGAAAATCCTAGGACCCTTGTAGTTACTAAATCTACTCTGACTGTGCTCTAGCAAAGAAACAAAACAGCATGGATGACAGTACTTCGAATACGGTCAAAATATCAACACTAACTAGAGTTTAAAAGTTGATTTCAACCTTCATGGATGATGTTGAAGAGTTTAAGACTTCAGCGGAAGAAGTAACTACAAATGTGGTGGAAATATCAAGATAAGAATTAGAAGTGGAGCCTGAAGATGTAACCAAACTGCTGAAATTTCATAAGAAACATTGAACGGATGAGTAATTTCTTCTTCTGGATGAGCAAAGAAAGTGATTTCTTCAGATGGAATCTTCTCCCTGTGAAGATGCTATGAACATTATGGAAATGACAAGCAATGATTTAGAATATTGCATAAACTTAGTTGATAAAGCAGCAGCAGGATTTAAAAGGATTTACTCCAGTTTGGAAAGACGTTCCATTGTGGGTAAAATGTTATCAAACAGCATTGTGCACTACAGAGAAATCTTTCATGAAATCAAGTCAATCAATGTGACAAAGTTCATTGTAGTCTTGTTTTAACAAGTTGCCACAACCACCCCAGCCTTCAATAACTAGCATCCTATTCTGTCAGCAGCCATCAATATTGAGGCAAGACACTCCAGCAGCGAAAAGGTATGACTTGCTGAAGACTTAAAAGTTCAATAGCATATTTTAGCAATTATATCATTGCTAAATGTAGAAAACATGCTTTTAGACAAATGTTATTGTACAATTAATGCACTATAGTATAGTATAAATATAACATTTATATGCACTGGGAAACCAAAAAAATTATGTTACTCACTTTATTGCAATATTCACTTTATTGTAGTGGTCTGGAACTGAACGCACAATATCTCCAAAGTTTGCCTGTACTACTGAGCCTGTCAAAGATGGGCTTCTTTTTATCTGTTATGATATTTTCAATGTCTAGTATTTCCTTTATTTCTTATAGTTTCAATCTCTCTACTAAAATTTCTGTCTAATCTTCCATGTTTTCTACATTTTCCATTAGCCTTTAATATGTTAATTTTAGTTATTTTCAATTATTGGTAGTATTAACATATGTATAATATTTGAGACTGGTTTTGATGATTATGTTTTCTCTGTAGGCTCTGTTGTTGAAAGGCAGACCTGTTATACAGGATAGTAAATACCATGGTAGATCTTTTTTGTTTGAAAATAAATGTACCTTACCTGTTGCTTGGCCTTATTTTGTTGTGTTTAATCTGGTTGAGATTTGGAACAGGTTGACACTTGTTGTTTGTGTTGTTACTTCAGCACACCAAAACCTTCAACTTCCTTCAGTGATAACTTGTGTTTATAGCATTGGATAATTTACCAAAGGCTTTTTTTCTGTGTAAATGTTTCCTGATTGACCTTGTTCCCCCACTGACTTTAGATCTCCACTTTGTGCTGCCCAGAAGAAAGGATTATTTCTCTCTTGCTGCTCTCTTCTAGCTATCTCCTGTTATTTTCACTGGTGTCTTGTGAGTATTTTGTTTAGGAACAAATGAGCAGGAGTCATTCTCTGAAGTTTTCATTGAGTCATAGTCCTAGACAGGTGCTGCACACATGGGGATCAGGTAAAAGGCCTCCACAGATATCCCTGCCCCACCTCCAGACATAATGATTGGCTAAATATTCTCCAATTCCCTAAGAAAAAATATTTTCTTCTTGTTCTTTTCCCAATGTTGCAGTGTTTCACTCACTGCCCAGCTAGCACTGTGAAGGAGGCATTCACAGTATTCTCAACAGTATGCCCTGTGAGCTCCTGGTATGTTTGCTAGAGGAAAATCCTGTAAGACGGTACAAACTTAACATTTGCCAGTGTTTTGTTGTGACTTCCAATGTTTATGCTTAACTATACTCAGATATTAGCAATTCGTTAAAAATTTCTCTGTCTCTTTGGGCCAATGTAAATGACATTCAGCATCTTATGTCTCAGGTAAGCCAATTCCTGGATTTTGTTCCTTCCTGAGGTCAGATTTGTCACTCTGGATTTACTTTGTTTGGCCCTACAACATTCATTGTCTGATGTTAAGAGGAATCCATTTTGAAGGATTTTAAAAAAAAACTTTTTTCTTCTTGTGAGGAAGGCAGAAACACTATCCAGTTCTCTTTATTTCTTAGATGACATAAGAACCCAGAAGCTACCTTTTATGTAAATGTCTAACCATTGTGGTTGAAATAAATATATTTTCCAATACTACATCTTAAATAAAGCCATTTTCTCTGGAAAGCCAAACTGTCTACTAGCTGTGTGAAATAAGAGATTATAATAAATCATAGAGTAAATTAGAAAATAACGCTAAATTCTAAGCATCTGTTTCCATTTCTGCATGATTATTGTAATCAATTTTAAGAACAGAATGCTTATAAAATAATAAAATATCAAAATAATAAATCATATCTTTATTAATTGTATAACTCATAACAATAATTTCAAAAGCAATAAATTTGTTTAGATGGAACTAGCAATAGTAATTTTGCACATCAATTTTATATTCCATATTTGGTATAGGGCAATTTGTCAACAATGGTTGTCTGTATCAGGATAATAGGCCATATGAGAAACCAAGGTATAGCTGGGCACAGTGGCTCACACCTGTAATACCAGCACTTTCAGAGGCCGAGGCAGGAAGATCACCTGAGGTAGAAAGTGCAAGGCCAACCTGACCAACATGGAGAAACCCTGTCTCAACTAAAAAAAAAAAAAAATTAGCTGGGCATGATGACACATGCCTGTAATCCCAGTTACTCAAGAGGCTGGGGCAGGAGATTCACTTGAACCTGGGAGGCGGAGGTTGTGGTGAGCCAAGATCACACCATCACACTCCAGCCTGGGCAACAAGAGTGAGACTCCATCTCAAAAATAAATAAATAAAGAATCAAGGTGTAAAATTAATAACACTGTAAAATTCACAGAGATTAACAACATAACTCATCATTAATAATATATGTTCATATCAGAGGGGGAAATGGCACTGTAGGTTGAAGTCACCAGCAAGACACTGAGAGATATTCCCACTGATTCTACCAGTGAATTAAATTTATATATATATATACACTATGGATTAGATAGATAGATAGAGAGAGAGAGATTGATCTAAATATCAGTTTATGTTTATCTGGTTGATTATATGGGTTATACTCAATTTGAACACATAGTAATCTAAATAAGCTTATATTTCCCTTTTCTTACATAATTCAAAGTGCAAGAAAGAGTCCTAAAAATACTAAACTCTGTCATTTCCATTCTCAAACTTGAGTAGTCAACAATCTTATCATAAAAGTCCAAGAGACACCACAAACACCATCAGCCCACATCTGCTCCCCTCAGAGGCCAGGAGACTCACCCACACATACCACTGCAAGCACCACTGATACCAGAACATCTATGTCATGTGTCAGTGGAATGGCACATCTGTCTCATTGTGAACACATCTAGCATGCATGCAACCCAGTTAGAGTCCTAGAAACTGGCCCATTCACCCTACTGTGAACACTGCTAATGCCCATGTGTCCCACTCAGAGGCCTAGGGACTAGGATTCCTCCCCTATTGTGGACACAACTGGAACCCATGTGACTTTCTAGGGTGGTTGAAGACTGACCTGCCATTGCCACCATTGGTACCCATGCACCCCACCAGGACCTAAAGATTGGCCCATTCATGGGAAGCAGTCACCAGTGCTGATGTTCCCCTCACATCACCTTGGGGCCGGAGGACTGGCTTGCTCCATTCTCCATTATCCATTCCCCAGCCAACCCTCATTACATCTTCCACAAACAGCCACAGCCTAATCCACTTACTTAGTTGCAGACACCAATGACATTGATTATAGCAGAAGTAATCATATAGAGACTACACTAAATTGTTCATCTAGAATCAAAACCAAAGCACCCTACCCAACTAACAGAATAGATAGATCTACAGGAATAATACTTTTCATATAAAAACTACTCCATAAAACTAGAAGAGGGGAGAGCTACATCAGATGTAGACAACAAAGTAAGCATACAAGAAACATGAAAAAGCAAGGAAACATGACAACTCCAAAGGAGGACAATAATTCTTTAGTAACAGACCACAAGAAAAGAAAATATGTAGGATGCCTGAAAAGGAATTCAAAATAATGACCTTAAAGAAACAAGTGAGGTAAAGAAAATCACAAACAAGTAACATAAAGAAATAAGGAAAACAATTCATGATCTGAATGAGAAATAATTCAACAGAAATATAGATATTATTGTAAAGAACCAAACAGAAATTCTGGAACTAGAGAATCCAATGAATGATTTTTTTTTAAATATCAAGACCTAAAATAACATACAAGACCAAGTAAGAATTTCTGAACTTGAAGACAGCTCTTCTGAAACAACAGAGACAAAAA
>NW_016107558.1:2371180-2473045 GCF_001604975.1 Cebus imitator | reverse complement strand
AAAAAAAGAGGGAGAGAATGGAATGATGTTTTCAAGCTCTGAAACAACACTATTTTCAGCAAAGCTATACTTAAATTAAAAAAAAAAATAGGCCTTTCCCAAACAAACAAAAATGGAGGAAATTTGTCAAAAATGGACTGGTCTTAAAATAAACACTTAGGGGAGTCCTATACTTGAATGCAACAAGATGGTACACTAAAGTATTACACTCAGGGAAATACACTGAAGTATGCAACTCAAAGAAAGAGCAGAGTCATAAATAAGAAAGAGAAAAAAATCAAATGTTATCACCGAGAAAGCCACCAAGTCACAAAGATAAGCAATAGGAGACTTAGAAAGGAAGAAAAGATATGCAAAATAATCAGAAAACAATTTACAAAAATTACAGGCATATGTTCTTATTTATCAACAACAACCTTGAATGTAAACAGTTTAAATTTCTCAACTAAAAGATTTAGACTGCTTAAATAAATTTTGAAAAGATAAGACTCAACTTCACTTCAATCTAAAGGCATGCATAGCTTGAAAGTGAAGGGTGGGAAAAGATAATCCATGCTTATGGAAACCAAAGACATACAGAAGTACCTATATTTATATCATACAAAGTAGACTTTAAGACAAAAATCATTTTTAAAAGATGCAAATAAGTCATTATATAATGATAAAGGAATATATTAATCAATTTCTAACAATTAGAAATAGTGTACATGAAGTGCCCAGATATCTATAGCAAATATTAGAGATAAAAGGAGAGACAGACTCCAAAAAAAAAAAAAAAATAGAGAGACTGTAACACCCCACTTTCAGTATTGTACATGTTATCCAGACAAAAACTTAAAAAAAAATACACACATAAACTGCACCGTAGACCAAATGGAACTAACAGAAATTTACAGAACATGTTATCCAAAAGCTGAGAATACACATTCTCATGAGCACATAAAACACTCTCCACCATAGACTACATGTTGAGCCATAAAACTAGTCTCAACAAATTTTTTTTAAAGTAGGAATTATGTCATGTAATTTTTCTGACCACAATGGAATAAAAATAGAAATTGATGTTAAGAGGAACATTGGAAACGGTAGTAATACATGGAAACATGCTCCTGAATCACCACTGGGTCAATGAAGAAATTAAGAAAATTTAAAAATTTCTTGAAACAAATGAAAAATTGAAACAAAACATATTAAAATTTATGAGATGCAGCAAAAGCAGTACTAAGAGGTGAGTTTGGAACAACAAATAACCACATCAAAACAGTAGAAAGACTGCAAATAAACAACTTTGCACATCAAGGAACTAGAAAAGCAAGAGGAAACCAAACCTAAAATTAGATGAAGAAAATAAATAATAAAAAGTGGAGCAGGACTAAATAAAATACAGTCCCCAAAATAAAAAAGATCCACAAAATAAAAAGTTGGGTTTTTGAAAAGAAAATAAAATTGGCCAACTATTAACTAGACTAAGAAAAGAAGAGATAATCCCCCAACCACTAAAATTGGAAACAAAAAAGAGACATTACATCTAATATTACAGAAATACAAATGATCAACAGAGACTGTTATGAACATCTGTATACCAATGAATAGGAAAACTTACAGGAAATGGATAAATTCCTGGAATATAACCTACCAAGATTTAATCATAAAGACACAGAAAACTTGAACAGACCAATAGTAACTAGTAAGATTGAATCTGTAATAAAAAGGCTGTCAACAAAGAAAAGCACAGCACTGAATAGCTTTGCTGCTGAATTTTGCTAATCCTTTAAAGAAAAACTCATATCAATTCTTCTCAAATTATTTTTAAAAATTCAAGAAGGAAGAATTCTTCCTGATTCATTCTATGATGCAAGTATTACCCACAAGCCAAAATCAGACAAAGATACAACAAAAATTGAAAACACTACAGGCCAACATCCCTGATGACCAGAATTACAAATATCCTTAAAAATACACCAGAAAAACAAATTCAACAACACTCACAAAGATAATACACCATGATTAAGTGGGATTTATCTCAGGGATGCAAGGTTGGTTCAACATGTGCAGAATAATATATGTGATACTCCTCATCAACAAAAATAAATGACAAAAACCTTATAACTATCCTAATAGATGCAGAAAAAGCATTTGATAAAATTCCCCAGTGTTTCATAATAAAAACTCTCAAAAACTCTGTATAGAAGGAACATGCCTCGAAACAATAGAGACCATTGTATTAGTCCATTCTCACACTGCTATAAAGAAATACTAGAGACTAGGTAATTTATAAAGGAAAGAAGTTTAATTGACTTACAGTTTTGCATGGCTGGGAAGACCTCAGGAAACTTAACAATTATAGTGGAAGGGGAAGCAGGCATATCTTACATGGTGGCAGGCAAGAGAAGAGTGAGCAAAGGAGGAACTTGCCAAACACTTATAAAACCATCAGATCTCCTGAGAACTCACTCACTTTCATGAGAACAGCATGGGGGAAATCACCCCTGTGATCCAATCACCTCCCACCAGGTTTCTCCCTCAACACTTAGGGATTACAATTCAGAGGAGAGTTGGGTAGGGACACAAAGCCTAACCATATCAACCATGTATGACAAACCCACAGCGAACATCATACTACATGGGAAAGAATTGGAAACCTTTCCTCTAAGATCTGGGAGAAGACAGGGATGCCCTCTTTCATCACTTTTGTTTTACACAGTACTGGGAGTCAGCCAGGCAAGAGGAAGAAATAAAGGACATCCAGATGGGAAAGGAAGAAGTTAAATTGTTCTTGTTTGGAGAAGAAATGATCTTACATTTAGAAAATCCTAGACTCTACTAAAAAAAAAAAAAAACCCTATTAGAATTGATAATCAAATTCAATTAAGTTGCAGGATACAAAATCAATGTACAAAAATCAGTAGCATTTCTGTAAGTCAGTTTTGAACTACCTGAAAAGAAATCAAGCAGTTCATTTTACAATATTTACAAAATATCTGTAAATAAATATAACCAAAGAAATGAAAGTTATCTACAATAAAAACTATAAAACCCTGGTGAAATAAATTGACAAGGACACAAAAATGAAGGGATAATTTATGTTCATTGACTAGCAGAATTAATTTTGTTTAAATGTCAGTATTTCCTAATTTGTTCTAAAGATTTAATGCAATCATTACTAAAATACCAATGACATTCTTCCAGAAATAGGAAAAACACTCTTAAAATTTTTATGGAACCACAAAAGACTTCAAATAACCAAAGCAATCCTGAGCATAAAGAACAAAGCTGGAGGCATCACACTACTTGATTTCAGAATATAATACAAAACTATAGTAAGCAAAACAGCATGGTACTGGCATATATGCAGCCAACAAACATATGAGAAAAAGCTCATCATCACTGCTCTTTAGACAAAAGCAAATCAAAACTACACTGAGATACTATCTTATCCAGTTAGAATGGTGACCATTAAAAAAACTGGAGACAACAGATGCTGGAGAGGATGTGGAGAAATAGGAACACTTTTACACTGTTGGTGGGAGTGTAAATTAGTTCAACCATTGTGGAAGACAGTGTGGCAATTCCTCAAGGATCTAGAAATAGAAATACCATTTGACCCAGCAATCCTATTACTGTGTATTTACCCAAAGTATTATAAATCATTCTATTATAAAGACACATGCACATGTATGTTTATTGTGGCACTGTTCACAATAGCAAAGACTTTGAACCAACCCAAATGCCCATCAGTGATAGACTGGATAAAGAAAATGTGACACATATAAACCATGGAATACTATGCAAACATAAAAAAGGATGTCTCTTTGCAGAGACATGGATGAAGCTGGAAACCATCATTCTCAGCAAACTGACATAAGAACAGAAAACCAGACACCACATGTTCTCACTCATAAGAGGCTGTTGAACAGTGAGAACACATGGACACAGGGAGGAGAACATCACACACTGTGGTTTGTCTGGGGGTGAGAGAGCTCAGGGAGGGATAGCAGGGGGTGAACGTATTGGGGAGAGATAATATTAGGAGAAATACCTAATGTAGATGATGGGGGTATGGATGCAGGAAACCACCATGGCACATGTATACCTATGTAAGAACCCTGTATGTTCTGCACATGTACCCCAGAATTAAGTATAAAAAAAAAGAAGATCTTCATTCCTTAGAGCTTTGTTAAACTATTTTGTAAAGTGCTAAGATTGTACTAAAAGTGATTTCCTTAATTACTCTGTGGAGCATTGTGATCTTTGACATTCTAACACGTGTTCTGCACAATACACAAATACTAAAATAAAACAAAGCAACAACCTCTCATAGTGAAAAAAAAGAAAAGATATGTCTGCAGCTTTACACTTTTCATCTAAGGATGTTTTGAGTATTCTGGTTATTTGTGTCTGCACACTGGCTTTCACAATTCGGAATCCTTTTAAATTTGGTTCTTGGCTCTTTTTACTTGGGCTTGTTAGCCTGACCCAGGACTCCAGTTCATGAATGACTCATAATTCCTCAAGGTAGTTTGGGCCTCTATGCTAGTTATTCTGAGGAATAGCATGAGGCTCCACATACACCCAGATCAAGCTCCTTCTAACGTTTCGCCCCAGGCCCTCACAACCTCTTCTAGGTACAGAGGATTAATCAGATAAATGAGGTCAATATTGAAAGAAGAACAGAAAACAAGCAATTTCAATTGCTAAAATAGTGGTTACAGAAACCGAAAAAAAAAAAAAAAGAATGAGTATCAGCTGGTATACTGTGGGGGAAATTGTGGGAGGGAAAGAAAGCAACAATGAATCCTCAGAGAGGATACAGAAAACAAGGAGCCTCAGTAATGACCTCAAATGTGACAAAACAATAAAGACAGAGACAAGATAAACGGAGTTACTTTTAACTGGGCGTAAAGGAGACCTCATAAAATGAATGGCCAAATGCCTGATGAGGAAGAATAATCAAAAATCAGCAGCACTTATAAACACATCTATTAATATAATTTTAGTATTCAAATTATAATGTGAAAACATTTTATTTGATATTTTGAAATTTGTTAAAGGATTGTCTATAAAAGATATTTGATGGCAGAAAAGAAAAGAATTGGTCTGTTATTTTATATAGACTAGGAACACTATATAATGTTGTCTTTCATTTTCTTTAAATTTGAAATTTGACCTCCACATTTAGGGACATAAAAAGAATCAGAAAGAGATGTGTGCTCCTTTATTCAGAACAGAGATTAGTTAGAACAGTATGGTAATAAAATTTTTAATATGTTATCTCATGCTATAGTTCATCCAATTATTTTTACCTCCCAAATGGCAAAATTGCAATTTCAAAAGCCTATAATCTAGCCTCTTAACATGATTCCAAGGGGAGAGCATGAGAAATGAAAATGCCAGGGCTTTGTAGCATTATGGTGATCTTATTATATTGAATTATATCCAGAAACGCTATAATTTTTGTGATGTATCACAATATTAGCAAGATGACTTGTGAAGCAAAAAATCATTAAAGTGGGGAATTTGGCTAAAACCTCCCTATGAAGCCAACAGATCACATCCTAAAAATAGGCTGCTCTAAAGCTGGTAGTGAATACATTAAGGCTGACACAGAAAGCATTAATGAAGATGCGCTGATTCTTGAATTCCACAAGGTTATCTTCTATCATTGCCTAAGTGACAGTGTTTACTTTTACACACACACAACCCCACATACACCCCCACACACCCACCCACACACACACACATACACATATGCTTACACAACCTTGCTCTACTCTGCTTTCATTGCTACTAAATGTGATCAAAAATTAGAAATAAAGAGGGAAGCTAATTTAGATCAATATGAAACATTGCAGTCATTTAAGTCTCAAAAAATGAATTCTTTTTGTGAAGTCAGTAAAGGGAAAAGATTATTCATCTTTCTTAAAGGACACTGAAAAACACTGAAGGCCTGCAGTTTCTTCATGTCTTACTTGGGCATTTTGCTTCAAATTACATAGTGAATAATAAAAAGCTCTGTTACAACTGTGAAAGACTAAATAATGGGTCCCCAGGTATGTCCATATTCCACTCTGTGGAACCGGTGAATATGCTACTTTATATGGCGAAAGGGATTTGCTGATGTGATTATCTTAAGGATCTTGGAATTGGGAGATCATATTGGCTTCCTGGGTAGCTCAATGTAATCACAAAAGACTTTATAAAACAAAGCAGTTGGTTAAAGAGAAAAAAATGCCCCCCAGCTGGCTTGAAGACATAGAAAGGGGCCACAGCCTTCCTATGGAGCATTCAGAAGCAATCAGTCTTGCTGCCATCTTGACTTTAGCCTTGTAACATTTACTTTAGACTTAACTCCAGAACTGTAGGAAAGTAAACAGCTACGTTGTGTTAAATTGCTACCTGCTAACTTATTACAGCAGAAATAGGAAACTAATCTAACTAATCATAATCTTCATTTTGCAATCCTGATTACAGTAAATATATCTAATATCTCTTTTAGTGTAAAAAAACCACTATTCCCTAAGCTTTTTCCTCCTTAAAGGAATTGTTACATTTCATTATGCATCATTTCACTTCCAGGTGGTTTGGGTCTGGGAAGCAAAAACATCTATATGGAGATTGGTTTTCTTTGCTGATGTGTGTTTGTTTGGGTGAGGGTGAATATATATCCTTTCTCTATTTTTCTAAAGGGAAGGAAACTGACATGTTTAAGTATTTATTCTATGCCTATTACTTTTATGTAAGATAACTTTAAGTCTACTTTAACTCTAAAAATAGTCCTAAATTCATATAGATGAGGAAGCTAATGTTATTATAAGTAACATTTTAAATGCCTGTGTGTCTGTGATTCCAAATAGTTGGACAGAATTCCTCATACTTTTATATTTATTACCCACCTCTATTTACTTAACTCTTCAGAACTTGATACACATGAAAGTTGAAAAGGTTTAACATAGGACAGACATTTAAAAATCATGACCTAGTTATTACTGAAAATTTGCTTATATGTTCCATAAAACATGTTTTTTAAAATACCACACTATGTCATAGTCTGTTTGGGCTGCTATAACAAATTACCACAGACTAGGTGGCTTAAATAACAAACATTTATTTCTCACAATTCTGAAAGTTGGGAAGCCTAAGACCAAGCAGCCCGCAGATTCTATTACTTGGGGATGCCCGTCTTCTTGGTTTGCCGACAGTCCTCTTCTCCATGTATCCTCATATAGCCAAGAGTAGAAGGAGGAAGGAGGTTCTCTTCCCCTCTCTTTCTGTAAGGGCACTAATCCTATCGTGAGGTCTCCAACCTAATGCCTTCATTACTTCCCCTAAGGTCCATCTCCAAATAACAGCACATTGAAGATTAGGGTTTCGGCATATGGATTTTGAGGTATAGGAACATTCAGTCCATCACATCCTGATAGGAATGTGTGAATTTATTAGATTTTGGATGCAAACCAAAAGACAGTGTCACAAATTCGTTGCATATTTCTGAACATTAAATGGAGTATTTACTAAAGTCGCTAAGAAAGTTTTAATATATAGCAGTATGATTTTCTATTTTTTACTAATAAATAGATATTCATTTGTTGTACGAATTATTTCATTACCCAGGTTTTAAGCCTACTACTCATTAGTTATTTTTCTTGAATCTCCTCCACCTTCTAACCTCTAATAGGTCCCAATATGTGTTGTTCTCCTCTGTATGTTCAGGTGTTCTCATTTAGTTCCCACTTTTAAATGAGAACATACGATATTTGATTTTCTGTCCCTGTGTTAGTTTGCTAAAGATAATGGTCTCCAGTTCCATTCATGTTCCTGCAAAATACATGGTCCTGTTCTTTTTTATGGCTGAGCAGTATTCCATGTACACCCCAATAATTAAAAAAAAAACTGAATATCTGCTTATAGGACATAAGGTAATATCTAAGAAATTCAGTTATTTTGGTGCAAGTCTATAATAAATTCTATATTCTATCTGACTACTAAACAAAAAGAAGTTCTTAGTTGTAATAACACAATTAATATTATTAAAAATTTGTTCACATTGATTTCCGAGTAGAAATCAATTATTTAAAACAACAAACTATCCTCACGAAACGAAAACATATTGGCTATCTCAAACCATCTTGTGGTATTTCAGGCTGCTCTAAATAACCTTGTGTAAAATTTATGCACTGAAAATATACAAGTGATAACATTAATTGGTTTAAACATAGGCATGTAGTGGGGAAATTCTACCAAAAAAAGGATTGTGTTACCTAAACTAATTGAATCTCTAATTTTCATAACCCAGGTAAAAACCAGTAGGACAATGCCCTAAACTTTTAACTGAATCTTTTGCAAAATAAAGTTTTCTTTTATTTTTCTCTTTTGAGGTACAATTATGAAAGTTTCCCTTAATTAATTACACTTTGAACATTGATTCTAAAAACTCTGCCAAGTCCTAGATCCCAAATATTTTCCCTGTTTTATTCCAAATATTCTGTACTTTAACATTTACATGTTTGGTCCACTTTGAGATAATTTTAAGACACAAGGTTTAAATTGAAGTTCATTTTATTTTCCTATCAATGTTCAGTTGTTTTAGTATCACTTAGTAAAAATGCTATCCTTACTTCATTGAATAACTTTTGCTCCTTAGTCAAAATTTAACTGGGCATCTTGATGTGTGTATATTTTTAGATTTTCTAATTTGCTCCAATTCATCTATGTTTATACCTGTTCCAGTACTATGATCTCGTCATTAGGAATAGTTATAAAGAGCCAAAAAAAAATTGAAAAAGAACAAAACAAATGATTAACTCTTTCCAATGTTACAGGCAATGTTATGTAAAATTGATATAAATTCCCTTTAACACTGGGAAGAGTTAATCATTCATTTTGTTCTTTTTCAAACTGTTTTGGCTATTTATAGATCTTTCCTTTCCATATATATTTCAGAATAAGCTTATCTACATCTATACATTTCTTGCTGTGATTTTTATAGGAATAGCATTAAATACACAGCTCATTTTGTAGACAACTGACATGATTAATATGTTGAATTTTCTCTTTCATAAGTGCTGCACATTTCTATTTATTTAGGTCTTTTTCATTTCTTCCATCAGCATTCTGGAATTTTCAGCACATGGTCCCAGAACATGTTTTGCTAAGGGTATACCTATATATTTCATTTTCATTGGAGCAACTATAAATAGTACTGTATTGTGTCTTTAATTTTAAAAATTAAAGACGTGATTCATTTCATTCTTGATTTGTATGTGTCCAGTAATTTGCTGAACTCAATATTTATGACATTTTTGGTAGATTTCTTAGGGTTTAATGTAGATAATTTTGATATTTGCAAATAAAGACAATTTTATCTCTACCTTTTCAATCTGCATGTTTTTAAATTATTTTCCTGCCTGTTGGTTAATGTGCTGTGGGCACTGGAGAAGAAAACGCACTCAGCTGTTGCTAGGTGGAGTGTTCTATAAATGTTAATTCATTGTGTTCTTCAGTTCTATATCCATGCTGGTTTTCTGTCTAGTATTTCTATAAATTACTGTGCAGTTCTTAACTACAAATGGGTTTGTCTAGTCCTTTTTTAAGCTCTATTAGTTTTTCCTTCTTGTACTTTTAAGCCTTGTCTTTTCCTATTTTTCTTAGTCTGTTTGAACACACACACACATGCACACATATATATTTCATTGTACTTTAGGTTCTGGGGTACATGTGCAGATCATGCGGGATTGTTGCATAGGTACATAAATGGCAATGTGGTTTGCTGCCTCCTTCCCCCGGTCACCTATATCTGGCATTTCTCCCCAGGTTATCCCTCCCCAACCTCCCTACTCCCTACTCCCCTAGACCAACAGACCCCAGTGTGTGATGTTCCCCTCCCTGTGTCCAGGTGTTCTCATTGTTCAACACCTGCCTATGAGTGAGAACATGTGGTGTTTGATTTTCTGTTCTTGTGCCAGTTTGCCGAGAATGATGGTTTTCAGATTCATCTGTGTCCCTACAAAGGACACGAACTCATCATTTTATATGGCTGCATAGTATTCCATGGTGTATATTCGCCACATTTTCCTGAACTTCTGTAACAAAATGCCATAGATTGTATGACTAAAAAATGTATGTATTTTCTCACAATTCTAGAGGCTGGGAAGTCCAAAATCAAAGTGCTAGATAATATGGTTTGTGATGAGGGCTCTCTTACTGGCTTATAGATAGTTACCTTCTCACTATTTCCTCATATGGGAAAGAGAGACAGCTCTCTGCTGTCTCCTCTTGGGAGGACACAAATCCTATCAAATCAGAGCCCTACCTTTATGATTTTATTTAACCTTATTTACTTATTCCAAATTCCACCACATTAAGGGTGGGTCTTTAACAGCACCTTTTCAGGCAACACAATTTGGTCAATAGCAGTAGTAATAAACTTACAATTTCTATATGTTTTTGGTGAATTGATTATTTTATTATCATGTAATGTCTCTTTTTCCCTAATACTTTCCTTGTGTAGGAAGTCTGCTTTATCTGATATTAATATATTTATTCATTCCACTTTAGTTAATGTTTGCATGACAAATCATTTTTCATCCATTTTCTGCCTACATTTGTCATTATGTTTGCAAGTGAGTTTCTTAAATAAAGCATGTAGATGGGCCAAAAATTTTTTATCTATTCTTCCAAATTCTGCTTTTAATTGCTATTTTTAAGTTCAAGTTAATATATTAACTAGTTAAATAATTATTTATCTATTAGTTATTAATAACTAGGGATTAAGTTTTCACTTTATTATTTATTTTCTTTTTGTTCCCTAGGGGTTTCTTCTGCTTCTGAAACTGATTGATTTCAGATCTAAATAGCAAAGGTAAATTAATAAAACCCTTGGAGGGAAACATAGGAAACAATGGTAGGATCTTTGACTAGGCAAATAATTTTTTAAGCAAAACGAAAAACCGCTAAATTTGAAAGAATAACTTAACTGTAATATATTTAATTTGAAAGATTCTATTCATCAAAGCAAAATCCTAAAAGAATAAAAGCCACAATGTGTACAAAATGCTTACGAAACACATATAGGAAATACTAAGCAGATAAGCAATAAAAAGGGGAATGGGGAATGCTAGTGTTCGCATATTCTCTCTTGTTCAAATTCAGTGCCTCTGTTCAATAATATTTGGATGCATGCAATGCCAGCATGGAAATTGGTCCTCACATATACTGCAGCTTTCCAGAAACACTCACAAACTAATAAATATAACAGACAAAAAAGAAAAGAAAAAAGAAAAGAAAAGAAAAAAGAAAAGAAAAGAAAACAACTCATACCCAGAACAGACAGTTCTTCAAATCAAGGAAAATGAGACAACAGAAAATTGGGCTAAGTACTTGCATGGTCATTTCTCAAAAGAGGATATCCAAGGGCCACAAAAGCTAACAAAGAGTCCTCACATTTATTAATTATTAATTATACTTCATTAAATCTTGTACCTTTTCACTTTCAGGAGCAGATTTGTCAATTACGCCTTTGGTCTTCAAGAATAGAAATCCTCAGACCCTCTCACATTCTTTGAACATTATGTGACTTATACCTATTTGGCTTAAGGCCAACAAAATAAAATAAAAAATTAATTGACATTTAAGGACATTCTCCATTATAACCCTCCCTGTTTTGCTTTTTTTTTTTTTTTTTTTTTTGAGACGGATTTTAGAGGTATTCTTGCTCTGTCACCCGGGCTGACACCCAGGCTGGCTGGAGTGCAGTGGTGTGAAATTGGCTCACTGCAACCTCCACCTCTTAGATTCAAGCAATTCTCCTACCTCAGCCTCCCAAGTGACTGGGTTTCTGTAGGTGCCCACCACCATGCCTTGCTAGTTTTTTTATATTTTTAGTAGCGATGGAGTTACACCATGTTGGCCAGGCTGGTCTTGAATGCCTGACCTCAAGTGATTCACCCGCCTTGGCCTCTCTGAAAGTGCCAGGATTACAGGTGTGAGCCACAACGCCCAGCCCCTGTTTGTATTCTTATCACTCAAATAGCATCTTCAAGAGTACTAAATTACTTTTCAACAGTATTTCAATCTTTTTCTATACGTGCCTTATGTTTCCCAAAATCCTTAACTTTTTTCTCACAATGTTTTTTCTTTCGAATTCATTTTTATATTTATTAGAACTCTTAAAATCTTTCAAAACTCACACACAAAAAATTATTTAACACAGGAAATGTATCCAAATTCCCAAATTGTTTCCATTTGATTATTTAGTATTTCAGTAGCATCTCTCTATATATAATACATGTAAAAAGTATATATATTTTGCACATTTTTTTCTGTATACACACACACATACGCACCCACACAGAGAGACTAATACTGTGCTCAATAGCTTTAAAACTGACTTTCTGTCAGAAGCTTGACCCAAGTGAATTGCAAAAGAAACTCCTCTTTTTAAAAATTCCTTCATAGTTCTTTTATGTCCTCATTTTATCTCTTATTTCTTAATGTGTATTCACTCACAATGTGCAGCACCCTAATATGAAGCGAGCAGAATTGAGTCTTTGAAAACAGGTAATTCAGAAAAGACATAGAAAAACAGTAGAGAAAATCAGTAAAATAAAAAGCTTGTTCTTTGAAAAACAATAATAAATCTCTAGCAAGACTGACATTAAAAAAAAGATAGAAATAAGGAATATCAGGAAAGAAATGGGGATTATTACATATCCTATGGTCTTTAAAAAGATAATTATCAAATACTACAAACAAGCTAATACATTTGACAACTTAGAAAAATGGATCAATTTCTCATAAACCACACACAAAAATCAAACACAATGAAATCATATGAATAATTTCTATTATGATTCAGGAAATTTAATTTGTAGTTTGAAAGAGTCAGAAAAATAAATTTCCATGTTTAAATAGTTTCACTGAAGAATTTTATCAACTCTTTAAAGAATTAACATTAATTTTATATATATCTTCCAAAAAAAATGGAAAAGAGAGGAACATTTTCAAACTAATTTTATGAGTCAGTGTTATTCTGATACCAAAGCGAGAAAAATGAAGTACAAAAAAAAAAGTGCCTTATTATGAAACTCATAAGTTTCATGAGATTAGATGGAAACATTCTCAACAAAATATTAGTAGCAAAAATGCAACAGTGTAAAAATGAATTAAACACCATGACTAAGTGGGATTTATCAGGTATACAAGGCTGGTTCAGCATTTAAAAATCAATTATAATCCCACAAGCTAAAGGAAACAAAAATTCTACACCCATCTCAATTGATGTAGAAAAATTATTTGCCAAAATCCAATACTCTTTCATAATAAAAACTTTCAACAAGTTAGGAGAAATATCTCCACTTGCTAAAGAGGATGTATACAAGTATCTGTAGTCAATGTAATAATTAAAACTGCATGCTTTTTCCCTAAGATAGAAACCAAAAAGTGATATTCCCTCTCATTACTCTTATTTGTCATAGAAGTTCTAGCCACTGCAATAGGCAGGACATAGAAATAAAAGGCATACTGATTGAAAAGAGAAAAATAAAACTGTTTTTATTTGTAGAAAACAAGAATATATATATAGAATATCCCAAAATGTCTTCCCAAAAAATCCTTCTATAACTAATATGTGAGTCTAGCAAGGTCACAGATACAAGATCAACAAACAAAAATCAATCATATCTTTATATATTAAAATGAACATAAAGAGGCAAAAATGAAAACCACAATACTATTTACAATTGCTCTAAAAATGAAGTTGATAGATATGTTATTAATAAAACATTTAGAAGATCTGTAAGCCAAAAATTAGAACACATTGATAAATTAATAAAAAAATTTAAACAGAGAGACACACCATGTTTATGGATCGAAAAACTCAACATAATAAGGATGTCAATTCTTCTCAAATTAATTTATAGGTGTAATGCAATTATTAACAAAATTCCAGCAAGGTTTTCTTTTTAAGACATTGAAAAGCTTATTCTAAAATGTATTTGTAAAGTCACGGGCCCTAGAATGCAGTTTTGACAAAGAAGAATAAAATGGGAAGGATAACTCTCCCCCATATTAAGACCTACTACATAACTACAGTAAGCAGATAGTGTGAAGTGGGCAGAAAGAGACATATTGAGCAACAGAAGAGAAAAGAGAATGAAAAAAAAAATAGACTCATATAAAAATATCTAATCGATTTATCACAAAAGGTCAAAGTAATTCAGTGGAGGAAGAATAACTCTTTTAATAAATAGTGCTGGAAAAATTTGACATACATAGGCAAAAATTTTTATAAAAAAGAAAATTTGATTTAAATCTCATCTATTACTCAAAACTAACAAAATGGATTAGTCTTAAATGTAAAATATAAAACAATAAGCTTTTTAAAAAAAATATTTAAAGAAAGTAATTGAGGTCTAAAGCTAGGTGAAGAATTCTTAGACTTGACACCAAAAGTATGATTCATAAAAGGAAAACAAATAAATTCAACTTCATCAAACTTAAAGACTTTTGTTCTGTGAAAGCCTACCTGAAGATGAAAAGAAAACAACTACAGTTTAGGAGATGATATTTACAAATCACCTGTCTGACAAAAAACCTATTATTTAGAATATGGAAAGACCTCTTAAAACCCAGGGGTGAAAACATGAAAACGCTACCTTAAAAAGACAATAGGCTAAAAAATATGAGCAGATATTTCACTGTATTTCATCTGTATGAAGAGGACATACAGATGAAAATAAGCAGATGAAAACATGATCATTGTTTTGACATCATTTGCCATTAGAGAAATGCAAATGAAATGTTATCTGCAAATCCGATTATCTGCTTATCACCGAACGAAAAAAAAATAGTGATAAAACAATCTGCCAAGGCTGAGAAACTGTATCACTCACACACTGCTGAGAGAAATGTAAAATGATATAACCTCTCTGGAAGACAGTTGGGCAAGGTTCTAAAATAAAACTAAACAAGCAATTACTATAGGATCCAGCATTGTTCTACCATTATCTCAATCTACCATTATTTCCATAAAAAATTAAACTACAAATATCTATTTAAGTTATACATATAAGATTTAAGAAGTATCTGATAATATGAGCCATTTGGTAGACTTCTATCTACTTTTAGGTAAAATCTCTATTTAAAGGAAAAATATGTTTTAGAAATGTAGAGGCTGTCCCCAAAATCTTATGCTATTTACAGCTCTAGTATATGCCAAAGTATCAATGTTTCAAATTTACACAAACTCACTTAAATCTAATTATATATGTTTATTTTTCACTTATTTAATTTTGTAAATTAAAAGAAATTTTACCCCCTTTTTTTAGCCCTTTAAATCAAAGATGACATTTTCTCTTGGGCATTTTCTCCAGAAATGAATATGTCTATTTATATGAAAACCTGTCCATATATTTTATAGCTGCTTTATTTTTAGTAGCCAAACACTGAAATCGGCTCAGAAGCCCTTTAACAAGAGAATGGTTAATAAACTCTGCTACACACACTCCAGGGAATACTACTCAGTCACAAAAAGCATACACACGGCTTTCATCATTCTCCAGGGAATTATGCCGATTGAAAAAGCCAATCCACAATGGGAACACTCGACACTGGGGACTGCTTGAGAAGGGAGGAGTGGAGGGTGTCAAGAGTTGAAAAACTGTTGAATACTATACTCAATACTTGGATAACGGGATCATTTGTGCTCCAAACTGCAGCATCATGCAGCATACCCAAGTGACAAACTTGCACATGTACGCACTGAGTCTAAAATAGAAGTTGAAAAAGAAAAAAAAAAAAAAAAAAACCATGGGGGTTATGGGCATGAACCTTCACACAATAAAAACTCCACATAAAACTTTTGACTCCCCCAAAACTGAACTAGTAATAATTGCCTTCTGTTGACCAGAGTTCTTACCAATAGAATAATCAATTAAGAACAACAACGCTGAAAACTAATCCACAACATTGACATATGGATGACTCCATTTATATAACATTTTCGAAATGAGTTGGGCAGCAGGGGGTGGAGGCAGAAGGGAGGTGAATGTGGTCGTAAAAGGCCAACATATAGCAACCTTGTAATACTAGAACCATTAAGTATCTTGACTGTAGTAATCATAGATGAAACAACTCGTGAGAAAATTATATTGAATTAAATATGTACACCCACCGATGATGACACAGTAAAACTTGAAAAATCTGAATAAGACAGGTGAATTAAATCAATGTCGATAATCAGGTTGTGATATTATAGTGTAGTCTTGCAAAATATTATCACTGGAGAGGAAGGAGGACTGAATAAAGTCACGCTATTATTATGTCATCTATTATTTTTCTGCAATTGCATGTGAATCTACCATTATCTCACTACATTTAAACTACAAGTATCTATTTAAGTTATCTAGATAAGGTTTAAGAAATATCTGATAATATAAGCAATTTGGTAGACTTCTATCTCCTTTTAGGTAAAATCCCTATTTAAAGGAAAAATATGTTTTAGGAAGGTAGAGGCGGTCCCCAAAATCTTACGCTATTTTTAGCTCTAGTATCTACCAAAGTATCAATGTTAAAAATTTACACAAAATTCACTTAATTATATGTTTATTTTTCACTTATTTAATTTTATAAATTAAAAGAAATTTTGCTTTTATTTTTCAGCCCTTTAATCAAATATGACAGTTGTTTAAAAATAAACATTATTTTTCAAAGTTTACAAAATTAATTGTTAATAAAATATAATTTTTAAAAAGTTTAAATTGTAGCATTCACATTTTTTAAGTTACTAAAGTTTAAAGCTTAACTTTTGGCAAACACAAATTTTACTACAAAATTGTATAAGAATTATGTGAGCTAGGGCTTGGTGGAGGGTGCCTGTAATCCCAGCTATTTGGGAGGCTGAGGCAGGAGAATCGCTGGAATCCAGGAGGCAGAAGTTGCAGTGAGCCGAGATGGTGCCATTGCACTCCAGCCTGGGCAACAAGAGCAAAACTCTGTCTCAAATATCATAATAATAAAAAAGAATTATGTAAGTTGAACCATTTTAGATGTCTATGGAGTCAGCTATTGTTTCTGTTGTTAATTGTCAATCATTTTCAAGTAGGGCACACACAACATGATTTCTTTCTCAAGAATTGATATGGATGGTCTGCTGCTGCAGGCTTCATCTTCAACAACATCTCGTCCCGTCTTAAAATGAGTTATCCATTTATAAACTGCTGATTTCTTTGAGGCATCCCCCTAAATTTTTCATAAAGCATCAGTAATTTCTCCCTTCTTCCACTCAGGCCTCGTCATAAATTGAATTTTTGTTCTTGCTTCAATGCTACCAGAAATCATGTTGCTGAGATAGGAGCTCTAGTGGCTCTTTTCCAACTGATGTCTTACCCTTCTTAATGTCTCAAACTAGATTCTACTCAGACATGTTGTAACAAGTTAGTACGAGTTTATTTGAGTACAAATCATTTTTGAAACCTATGCATAGTTTTCTCCTCATATATATTTTCCAAAATCTTTTTGCAGACACTTCATATAATGTCTATTGCCTCTATAATCCAGTAATTAGCAATTATAGACACAAAATAACAAATAACTTTAACACAATTCAATATTTTATCGAATTGCAACCTGTTGAATTTGTGGAGTTTTAGTCTAACAGCTTCTACCACAGAGTATTTTATTTATAAACCTCTTGATCACTTTTTCATTAAAATGATTTATTATAGCAAGATTTTGAAACATTTCTTTTTTAAACAAAGCCCTTTGAAAGATAGTGGTTCTGATCAAATGATTTGACGTTAGCAAAATTTCTTTACTTTGAAGAAATGCCCAAGTTAACCAACTTCCAACTACAGTATTTAGTACTGAACAGTGTTTGGTGTTTAACAATATTAATTCTGTGACGCATCTGCTTATTTCTCAATTTGTTTTTTATAGTCTTTCACAGGAACAAGGGAAGTGGTTCTTGAATGTGGCTGTTTCAGCTCTTCAATAAGGTTTTGTGTAAAAAAAAAAAAATGCATTGATATCCGAGGCATGTAACTGAGGGAAAACACTGAAAGATTACCAACCAAAATATTTAACAATCTTACCAAAGTAAAAAACAATTTTGAATACACAAAATAATGTTTCAATTATAATATTTTAAAGAATTACATCATATAATAGCACTTGGTTTGTGTCTTTTCAAAATTAATAAAAATATGTTTGAATTAAAATTATGAAATATAAATAATATATGTCAGAAAAAAGCAGAAAAAGTGGCATAGCATGGAAGGAATACTAAGCAAATAACCAGATTGGAAATCAATATTTTAAATGTTTTCAGTGTTTTAAAAATATGGTGTCAAAATTAAACCCATAAAATTTGCTAGAGAAGTAGTAAACAAACCAACCACTAGCTGTAATTTGTGGAGAAATAGGAACACTTTTACACTGTTGGTGGGAGTGTAAATTAGTTCAACTATTGTGGAAGACAGTGTGACGATTCCTCAAGGACCTAGAAATAGAAATTCCATTTGACCCAGCAATCCCATTACTGGGTATATATCCAAAGGATAATAAATTGTTCTGCTATAAGGACACATGCACACGAATGTTCATTGCAGCACAGTTCACAATAGCAAAGACCTGGAACCAACCCAAATGCCCATCAGTGATAGACCAGACAGGAAAAATGTGGCACATATACACCATGGAATATTATGCAGACATCAAAAACAATGAGTTTGTGTCCTTTGTAGGGACATGGATGAACCTGGAAACCATCATTCTCAGCAAACTGACACAAAAACAGAAAATAAAACACCACATGTTCTCACTCATAGGCGGTTATTGAACAATGAGAACACATGGACACAGGTAGGGGAGCATCACACACTGGGGTCTGTTGGGGGGAAATAGAGGAGGGACAGTGGGGTATGGGGAGTTGGGGAGTGATAGCATGGGGAGAAATGCCAGATATAGGTGATGGGGAGGAAGGCAGCACATCACACTGTCATGTGTGTACCTATGCAACAATCTTGCATGTTCTTCACATGTACCCCAAAACCTACAATGCAATAAAAAAAATTTAAAAAAAAAGAAAATTAAATTTACCTGAATTCTTAAATTTTAATGAAAAGACAAAAATCTTAGGAACAAAAATTAAACTCCTTTAATTTTTTATCACTATGTTTTAGGCCCAAGGAAAGATATTATAATGTATTCTGTGTTCTTGTGAAAAAACAGTCATGAGAAATCTGTAGAATTAAACACACTGCATTTCGCAAGGCTTTAAATACACAGTGAGTGCTCACTAAAAGGCACATAACAGTCACTACGGCAATGATCATAATGACCATAACTCAGTCTGACACATGTTTATAGAACATATTTAAATGCTAATTTAAATTCATTAAATTTGAAATTGGAACTTTCCTTTTTTTCAAAATGAAATAGTGCCTTAGCAGTTCCTCATTAGTGGAATTGTAATAAACATAATAGTCTTGGACTATGATTAAATCTTTGTTTTGTACTGAATGTAGTTTGGTATTGAGGCTAAACAATGGTTACATAATAGGAAGATTTTCAGAAATTACCTTAACTCCCAAATGCCTGTAATTTTGCAAAGCTGTCAATGTTTGTCTGTATACTCAGTCGAAAATGCGAGATACATTTTAAGCATATACACATGCAAAGATATTAATAGTATTTGCATGTTTGGTAGAAGAACAAAGCACATAGCACCCTAATTTTGGTTTTTCAGGTTCTTAAAAAATCCATAACTTAGTAAAGTGATTACAAATTATTCTGATAATGTGACTGAGGTCACTGTCTCTGTCTATGCATATAGATAGCACTTTTAAGAGAGGATAAAATAATGAAAAACCTTATTAGCACTACCAGATTAGGCATAATTGTCAGTTTCCTCGCTTTAAAGTATCTGAATGAAAACTTGCTGTTGCCTATATATTAACTATGACGTACCTTACACACTTATTTGGATAATTTTATGCTGAACTATTTCAAATTATATTACCTTTCTAAAATTTCAAAGTCTTTTCCTTTCTGGGGAACTGATATGTTGATTGCTATACTATGGAACATATTAAACATAAAAGGAGAAAATCTACTGCTTTTAAGTTAATCCATGCTTATGTGAATCTTAACGTGCACTAGGCACTGTTTTAACTGCTTTAAAAGTATTATCTCATTTGATCCCTATAATAGCTCTGTGGGGGATCCTAGAATCCACAATTTATAGATGAAGAATGATGGGCTAAGTAATTTTCCCAGGATCAGACATTAACAGATGCTTAAGCAGAGATCAGAAGTGGGTCTGGCTAGCCCAACAGCATGCTGTGCCGCTCTCAGAGCACCACGTGGGAATCAAAGCAATCCACAAAGCCACTCCCGTTGTCCACGTCACATTTACCTTTCTTAGGTCTGAGCCATCCGGCAAAATTCAAGGCTGAGACGAGCACTTGCGGTAAACAATGAGGGGAAACGTGAAGTTTTTGGAAAGATTTCTTAGTAACTTAAAAAAATTCCCTTTTACGTTCCCGTTTGCAGCTACATGTCGAGAATTAGTGTGATAATCTCCATATTACTCATCTGGGAATTTCTTTAAATGACACATGATTCAAGCCCCACATTAAACATACATTCCAACACATACTCTTAAATGATTTTCTCTCTTCTTTGTTTCCAATGTTTCCCCTTTTTTTCACGGAAGTTAATAAGCTGTTTATTTTCTCTGAACTTTTAGTTATTAACCTATCTGTGCCTTCCTAAATGGTATCTCTTCCACTTTGAATGTCTTCTCTTTCAATCACTTTCAGTTCAATTCTATCACTTACCAGCATGGTATATATAAAAAAGCCCAGTCACATGAATTCTTTACTGAGCCTCATCAAAACACACACACATACACACACTCACACACTCACACACACACTCACACACATGCATATTCCCCTCTAAGTACATTCTGGGGAAGAAATAACACTAATTCAGATGAAGTAAGAAAAATCTGTATACAATGAATGAGCAAGGTGTTGAATGAGAGGCTAGGATGGATACTATATATACTCAGTATTTAATATTTCTGACTTTCCAGAACACCTTGGATATTTCACATGATGTGGTCTGATTGATAGAACTTTATTTGGAAACTCCAAATTTTGTTTTAGCCATGTTTTGTTTTAGCTATGTTTTACATCAGCATTGCGATTTTCAAAGGACATTTCTTTTATGTAGCGTGTTAGCTTTCAGGGACAGATAAATGAATTTTCTCTGGCATTCGTGTGCTTTCTATAAGTATCTATCTATACATTTTTATAAATATCTGAAAAAATAGCTGCCAATGTGGTATAAAAGTAGTGAGCTATGTTTCAGACAATCTGGTTCTCCCACTTATTGGCGAGTCATTTGCATCAGCTATTACTCCTATCATCACCAGGCAGGAAATTAGGGGGTGATGCCAACAATTGCAGTGGATGCCTGTCAATTTCATATTAATTGTTGTCTCAAAAAATTTTTGAATAGGAAACAAAAACAGTTTAAAAGTAAAGTTTTATGTAAAAACAAGCAAAATAACACAACAAATATATTCAAATAGAGTATAGAATGAAAACTATATACGACAATATAAATAGAATATCACATATCTATTTATAAACTTAGAACAAATAAAATGATGCCAGGTTTTCTTTGAACTGTGCCTGTAACAACTGAGAAGGAAAAATATTTTCCTTGAAACAAAAAGTAAATAGACATTTTTATCTCAAAATTGTAATTGAGCATAAGTATAAAAGATTACACTCATTATGCAAGAAAGGGCTGGTAATTAAAATACAAAATAGATCTTCAGACATTATTACTTCAGTAAATATGCGTCAAAATGAAGTATATGAAAATAGAAACCAAGTATTTCACATGCTCATAAAGACCACCACAAAGAAGTGCCATGATTGAATTGATTATGATAATCGTAACGAAATAGATTTCTCATAAATCGAAAATAAAGTAAAATGCTACACACATGTTCTTAACCCCAAACAGACAAGCAAACTGTCTTCTAATTGATTTTGTCCACATAGAGTCATACACAAAATGTCAGACCTATTTTGGTTAATTTTAGCGAAACGTTTAATAATACTTTTCTTAGTTCATTGGCAGGAATATTATAAATAATTGCTAAATGTATAAATGCGTATTAGCTCTCTATTTCTGCATCACAAATTTCTACCAACTTAATATCTTAACACAAATTTTTAATCTCCCAGTTTCTGTGTGTTAGGAGTCCAGGCATAAATTCCCTGGGCCCAATGCTCAGGGTCTCACCAGACCAAATTCAAGGTATTTAGTAGGACTCAGTGGGATCTAGAGGTCCTCATCTAAACTCATGCAAGGTGTTGGCAGAATTAAGTTCACTGTGATTGTAGGACTGACATCCTATTTTCTTGATTGCACAATCAGGGGTTGCTCCAAGTTCACAAGGCTACCCTCAGGACCTAGCTAACCTGGCCCCCTCCATAGGCCTTCCTACATTTCCAATCTCTTAGACTGCAGAAATGTTCCAATCCCTTTTAAGAGGTCACCTGTAGATTATGCCCAGTTAGATAATCTCCCTTTTGATTATATCAAAGTTGACTGATTAGTGACCTATTCACAAGCATGAAATCCTTTCATATTCACAGGTTCTGCCTACATTCAGGAGGAGGGAATCATACAAGGGCACATACACCATGGGGCAGGAATCTTGGGAGCCATCTTAGAATCCTGCCTCCCACAATGTACATAGTTAACAGTGTGTTTGGTATTACTAATATCTCCATAGAGAAATATCTGTGACATGCAGGCATATCTAATTTTCCGAAATTTTATTAACAAAGATTGGAAGCTAAATCAAATCCTTATATTGCAGGATCCTGATGGCACCACAAGCATACATGGGAGTCATTCCATCTATTGTTTTCCTAAGCCCTGCCTGTGCTATCATTGATATACTTAGCAGAACCCTCACACTGGTCTCCTGCTCTGTGGTATACGAAATATTATTATATATATATATAAAAAAAGCAGAGGTCTCTAATACTGCCTCTTCATCCTATCTAAGATAGAACATCAGAAACACTACTGCATTACATGCCAAATGGTAGAAGTTGATGCCAAGCTCAAAGACGTTAAAAAATTGAGTTTTGTGATCCGATTTCAAATCCTCATTTAATTCACCAATATTGGCCCATAAAAAAATTAGATAAGTCATGTCAAATGAAAGTGAAGCCTCATATCTTTAACCAAGTGGCATACGAATTTTCAGAGCTGCTGTAGTATATTTCCTAGAACAGGGTGACACAGACTCTATCCTTGATGTGTAGCTGTGGCATGTCTAGGTCCTGTTCTCTGAAACCTGTGGGTATGTTAGGTTATGTGGCCAAGGAAAAGTAACAATGTAGATGAAAGTAAAGTTACTAAGCAGCAGTCCTTAAAATAGAAAGATTATATTGGATTATCTACGTGTGTCTAATATAATCTCAGGGGCTCCTTAAATGTAGAAAAGTGACTAGGGAGAGAGAACCAAAGAGATGGCATTGTGAGAACTGGCCAAGCATTGCTGGCTCTAACAATGGAAGAAGGGGCCATGTACCAAGGAAAGTGGGTGGAAAAGGCATAGTAAGGGAGTCTTCCCTAGAAACTCCAGAAAAGAATGCACCTTGCCAACTCTTTCATCTTAGTTCAGAGAGCTCTATATCAGATTTCTGATCTACAGAACCATAAGATGATTAATTTGTGTTGTTTTAAGCTACTGTTTGCCATAATTAGTCACAGTAGCAGCATAAAATTAATATAGTAGCTATTAATTTAGTGAATGCATTTAATTTTACTCCCTGTCAGAAGAAGAATCAGAAGCATTCGTTGGGATGGAAAGTAAATAGTACATTATCTCGCCTCTGGATGACGTTAACTCTGCTACATCATCACACTATTGTCTCAAAGGATCTTGATTATCTGGACATTCTGTGGACTATCTGATTCTTTTACAAGACTCTGCTAAGCAGGAAGTAACACATACTCAATATGCCTTTTTGTTTTTCTCTGTTGCCCAGGCTGGAGTGCAGTGTCACAATCTTGGTTCACTGCAACCTCTGCCTCCTGGGTTCAAGCGATTCTCCTGCCTCAGCCTCCTGAGTAACTGGGATTACAGGCACATGCCACCACGCCCAGCTAATTTTTGTATTTTTATTAGAGATGGGTTTTCGCCATGTTGGCCAGGCTGGTCTTGAACCCCTGACCTCAGGTGATCCACATGCCTTGGCCTCCCAAAGTGCTGGGATTACAGGTGTTAGCAACCTCCCCCGGCCACGTATGCCTTTTTAAGTTGACTGCTTGCTAGAGCATGGGACCGGCCATATTAATGAAACTTCTAAGGATTCAATGATATGGTGCATGTCAGGACATCAGAACTTCCTGCTACAAAAAGGTCACAACGCTTGGCAGACATTTTTGGATTTTTGAAATAAAACATACTGTACTAGGGGGTACTGCTCTGATTCATTCTAAGTCAGGTGACTTAGAATACTGCCAATGTTGAGTGGGGCCTAGAGCAGAAGGCAGCTTAGCAGCAGGTGTATGCTGTTGTAGAACAGCCTTTCCACTTGGGTGATATGATCTGGCAGACCCAATAAGTTATAGAGCAGGAGTCAGCAAACTTTCTGTAAATGGTCAGGCGGTAAATATTTTAGGCTTTGAAGGCCTTAGGGTCTTTGTTGCAATGACTATACTTTGCTGATGTAGTACAACTATCCAACACCACCGTTAGCCTAGAATTACTCAACTCTGCCGTGGTAGTGCAAATGGAACCACAGACAATACATAAACATAAGTGTGTCTATGTTCCAATAAAACCTTAATTACAAAACCAGGCCCTGAGTCAGATTTGTCCCATGGGCTGTAATATTCTAAGCTCTGCTATAGAAAAGAACATTGTGTGGAGTCCTTAGAATACTCTAATAAGAAAGTTACAGCACAGGCCACTAGGGTTTGGAATAAGACCTTCCTCTTCAGCAGGAAATTGTAAACCCCTTGAAGTACAATTTCTGGATTGGGGGCCTTACTGGAAACTGAATGACTGACTGTGAGGTATCAAATGACCATGTGATTCAGACTGTCCATCACACACTCATCATTGTCAGACACAATGTGTCATAAATTTAGGCTGCCTTCCAATAATAAGTTGAAAGTGGTATATGTAAGATTAAGCCCAAGCAGATCTGCATGGCACAGGTAAATTACATAAACAAGTAGGAATCACATCACCACACCCAACCCTCCCACTGCCACCAGTACCTACTCTACATCAACGTATCTCTCTCCACCTACACCTGCGGCCTTGTGTGAGACCTCAATGACCAGCTAATAGAAGAACGAAAAAGGAAGAAGGAAATGAAAGCATGGTTCACAGAAGGGCTAGCTGAACACTCCAACTTCACTGAGGGGTGGCCTTGAAAGGCAGTGGAGAGGGAAAATCTTTCCTTGGAAATACCTTCAGGTAGCACACGTGGTCACTAACTTTTGTAAAATATTTATCAGTAAGTATTATCATGGGCCTCTGGAAAACATCTTGAAAGTTCTAGATGAGAAGTTCAGGAGAAGGAAGTCTAAGCAAGAAGCTACTAGATAGACTTGAAGTAGTGAGGACGAACTTGTTCTGCTTTAGTGAAATTTTATACTTAATATTTCTTTGCAGATGAATAAGAAATGTCTCTAAATATGAACTTTGAACACTAGAGAGCAAAAGAGAAAATGGAGTGAAAAGGTTAACTTAAAAATAGTGGAATTGACCTGCCATTGATTCCTTTCATTCTTTCTTTATTTATTCATTAACTGATCCTTTTTATGCCCATTCTTCAATATTAATTAACAAGTATATTAATCCCAAGTATATACGGAGTGTCTTGTAGTGAGCGACAGGCATAAGAATGAGTACATATCAAAACGGTCAAATATATTATTTAAATTATCATAATTGCTATGAAAGAAAACTTAGAATACTAAGAGAGAATGACAGGAGTAGATTACCTTAGAATCGGGTTTCTCTGAAAAGGTAACACTTAAGAAAATGTTAAGAAATATCATGAAAAGTTAGAGAAAGCCAGCAGTACAAAGACTGAAATTAAGTTCTCAAGGAAAAAAGTAAACAAATAAAAAAGACCTTCAGTTAGAAAAAGCTTCTCATGTTCAAGAAATTGAAAGAAGGTGAAAATGATTAGTGTGCAGTGATAGATGGGAACCTTAAGAGAAGGAAGAGAGGTGGGCAGGAGAGAGAACACATCTTAGCATCATTCTGGATACATGTTTTCAACTCAGGCAATTGCGCCCTCAAGGGGCAAAACAAATGGTTCTAGTGTGGAGGGCGAATAGTTCTCTTTTTATGTATAATCAAAGATACACATATGAGACAGAAACAGACAACAAAATTTAATAAGAGGTTATTTTTTTAAAAAGTCTGAAAGGGTCCTTTAGAGGCTGAAATGAAGACTAATTTGGGAATAACCAACTAAGAGCAACACTATTTCTTTAAGAAACACGCAAATTTGAGTGGCTTAACACAATTGAATTTTATTTGTCACTATATAACTTGTGGATCTTACTTTCTTCTATTTGCGGATTCAGGGACTTGGACTGTTTCTAAATTTTTGTGCAAATAGTTCCCAAGGATTCAGGGACTTCTGTTCCCAGTTCAAAATCCAGGATCTCTCCCTGATCCTACATTCCAGCAACTACAACACAGATCTCACACTGTCATGACACTGTGTTTTAGTAACTATCAGACCACTATGTGCCCTTATCCCCTCCCCCATCCATTATATAGTTACAGAGCAGGGGCAAGACACCCGTGATAAAAAGCAAAACAAAACAAATATGCCACCTGAACATTCAGAGAAGGGAAGAATAAGAAAACACACCAATTCTTGTTCAAGGCAAAGGGACAATCCTATAGGAGGGCATCATGAAGCTCTGCTCTGGCAGTGGTGGAAGTTCCTGATTAGACACTGATTCTGCTCTCTGAAAGGATCATAGTTTGTGAGCACTGACTGCAATCTGCATAGTTTCTCCTAGTTCATGTTCCTGTTAGGGTCACAGGTGAGATGGATGTTGGCATTATACTCTCTGCGATGGTTGTGAGGCTTTAATACCATGCTTTTTTTGCATGGCAATTTTTGCTTATGCATGTTTAATTTTTGCCTGTGAGTGTTTGGGGATCTGATGGCAGTTCAAGGAACAAATATCAAAGGCTTTCTACTTCAGGGAATTTGATTTCTTTGGAGTGCTACAGTTCTCCAGAGACATAGAATCATTAGGACATCTAAAGAGAGATATATACAAAAAGATTTTTTTATGAGGGATAGGCTCACATTATTATGGAGGCTGAGAAGTCACACAGTCTGTCCTCTGCAAGCTAGAGGCTCAGAAAAGCTGCTGGTCTACTTGCAATCCAGGAACTGAATGGAGGTCCAATGATGTAAGCCCTGGCTCAAGTCCTAAGGCCTGAGAATCAGGGGCACCAGTATCCAAGAGCAGGAAATAGAAGTCCTAGCTGAAAAAGACAGTGTGAATTCTTCCTTCCTCCACCTTTTCATTCTGTGCAGGCTCTCAGTGGATTGAATGAGACGTCCACTTACACGAGTGAAGGGTGATCTCTAATCAGTCCACCAAGACAGGTTTTGATCTCCTCCTTAAATACTCTCATAGGCACAGCCAGAAATTCGATTTTACCAGCTCTCTGTTCATCTCTTAGCCCAATTAAGTTGATACATAAAACAAGCCATCAAGTTTCCCCAGAAAAATTTCCTATAATTTTGGTAGGCTTTTGCTTCTAATCAATGCTAAGTGCCAAGAACTTTATCATCGTCCTTTGTTAGAAATAATTCTCAAGTCTGTCTTGCCTCCTTTTCTCTCTTCCACCTTTCACTCTCAACCTAATGGTGGCTATTTTGAGACCATCTAAAACATTAATCTTGAAAGGCAAAGTAAAGCCCTCATCTGATCTTTTGTTCTGGACTGAGTCACGTAGCTTAACTGAGAAATTTTACTGGGCCTTTGTTGCCTTTAACTTGTTTTCTGTCTTGTTTTACGCTCCTTGTCTGTAGATTTTCTCAATCTTGCTAAACCATAAATTTCCCTACTCTTTCTCACTTCAGCTATCAAAGCAGATAATTATTGCACGAACTGTTATTTCTTAAAGTCCCATTTTACAAGGAGAAGAAGTAAAGCCAACATACACAAATATTTTTAATTTTTAGAACAAAATTTCCCAAGCAATACAAGTACAGTAAAATATTGCTCTGCTTTTCACATTAAGGCACACAACAATGTTACTAAATATTTGCCACATAACAACAGTTACCTGACCATTTGTCCTAACGTGTTTATTCTTTCTTAGCCTGCGGCTCAACTGCTGCTAAATTGCCACATTTGTTCATAAGTAGTTGAACTTATCCATCCATCATCCAATACTATTTCTATGTTGATAGGGCAGTCATAAAAATGTGCAAAATAATAAGTAAACAAAGGTGAATGCCCAGGCAGCACATATGCTAGACCAACAGGAACAGCAGGTACTAGAAAAGACTATGTCCTAGAAAAACCAGTGGTAGCTAGACAAGACTTTCATTGGTCTTCACATTCCAGAATAATGCTCATAGATCTAGCAGACAAGATATCAAACTCAGAACACCTCCGATTCTGGGGCCGTGAGGCTTTTAGGCCTTGAAATTGAAGTTTATATACCATAGCAGATGAGTAAGGGAATCACCACCTCTGCTGCCTACTCAGATGTACTGCCCTAAGGATTTATCTACAGTTGGTTCCATAGACATTTTCAGGAGGTATGATGTGTGTGATTTCTGGCTACTTGCATTTGTTAGTCTGTCATTCTTGGCCAAATTTATGCACAAATTTATTTGCTACCCATCATGGTAGCAAATAAACCCCACTTCAGTAAGTTAGCATTCTAAATAACGAATTGCTGTCTTACTTAATAGAAAAACCAGTTTGCTGTTCTGTTATATAGGAGGCTGTCAGAGAAAAACAACTCCTTTCCTTGTGTGCTTCCATCCAATATCAATTTAAAAGGGGGTGGGAACTAAGGGGAAGCATACACAGTTTTTCTCTGCCTTGGTCCAAATGTGACATATATCACCTTATTAAGAATTGTGAAAGATCTGAGGTTCCACCCTATTTGTAACTTAACAAGTTAGACTGACACAACTTCAAGGTTGGTAGCAGAAGACATAGGACTCCTGAGTCACAGACAAAGGACAGTTTATTACTTAAGCTAATTCCAATAGCCAGAGAATCAGCATATATTTTGCACCTCTTCCCCTGGTCTCCATTTCTATAAGGAGACACCAGGAGAGTCAGATGATACACGCATATTTAGTGGGTTGTAGTCCATAAGAAAGAGACACCAAGCTTAGGAAACATGAATCTTTATTAATGAGCAGGAAGCATCCCTGCTTTCTTTTTTTCTCATAGAGAGACATTATCTAGGCAGTAAGCATGCATGTTTGCATGCTCTTTCTCCCTTGAAGACACTATCTCTATGCAAACATACCTTAAAAGACAGTCCGGAGCAAACAGCAGTCAGTGCTCTGCAACACACATTCACTACCTCCCAAAGTTCTCAAGAGTGTCATTCATTATAGCATTAAGCTCAAAGTTCAAAATTTTATCATCTAAACCAGGTCCAGGTGCAGATGAGGCTTCTGGTTGTACTCTGTTAGGTACAGTTCCCAGGACACAATTCCTCTCTACTACCTGTGTATCTAAAAAATTGAAGATAGGTTCTCAACCCCTAGAACACTAATATAAAGTGGTAAGACTAAAACAGAATAACAGCTGCAGACAGTTCCAGTCAAAAAGAAGGTAAAATGGAAGGAAGAAAGGTCTCAGTGGTTCAGCACAATTTAGATACAAATATGTAAATGTTTGGCATTTCTTAATTTCTTTTTAAGACCTGGAATTGCCCTCCATGGCATTAAGATCTACCCTATGGATTCTTCCTTTTTCATGGAAGGTAGAACTTTTGCAGCTAAATGGTTTTATCAGCCTGCTTCCGATAAGTAGAATTTTAGATATCTAACAGCTTTCTTCCATTTTACACTCTCTCCGTCCCTTTGTCTATGGAGCAGTGTTTTTAATGACATAAATTTCAGAAAATCTCTGTAGGTCTCCCATGGATTTTAAGTGGGGTTTACTCGATCTGACAAAATCTACCTCCACAGATCTTTTCAAGTTAATCCATTATCTCTTTTAATCTCCCGCTGAGATGGGTTAGGGTCAGTGCCCTTATGCCTCCTGTAGGTCTCATGGTTTGATTAAGAGGAGCTGTGAGATACAACTTTAAACTCTTCAAAGGGTCTTTGTGTAACTGAAAACTGTAACTTTTTGTTTTTCTTTATTAAGTTTTACCAAGAATTAACACAGCCACATCTTTGGCTTTTTCTCTATGTCAAGATTTCAGAAGTGATGTCTAAATTTTAGCATCTATTGCCATTTTAATATGATGAGGATTTTCAAATTCATCAAGTCCTGATTTCTGGTTCCTTTTTGCTTCATAGTTTTCTCCTCAAATCTCTCTCTCTCTCTTTCCTCCACTCTCTCTCTCTCTCTCTCTCTCTCTGTCTCTGTCTCTCTTGCATTTCACCATAAGCAGAAGGAAGACATCAGAGGGTACCTTCAACACTTTGTTTGGAAATCCCTTTTGCTAAATAAATATGTCTATCATTAGAAGCTCTGCTTCCCACAAATATCAGGAATCAATTTTTTCCAGGCTTTCTAACACCATATAATAAATAGGTAGGGGTCTCTGGGGACCAATCTATGGTCTGTCTGCTACAGCCTTAAAGTCTCTTTCAAGTAGCGGTCACTGCATTTGTTTTTTCAAATCATTCCCTACTCACATCCAGACCTTTGATCTGGAAAGCTCAGGTTCAAGAGAGACAAAGAAATTTTTATAAAACTTATAGAAACCTTCTACATGACCCAGTTTGACTCACCTGGGCCACTACTCTGGGACTTAACCAGCAGTGAACTCAACCAAGTGGTTATTTCAATTTATGACCATGCATATCTAATAAGAGAATTCAAGTGTCTAAAATGTTTTACTAAGTGACGGTATTGACCACAGAGAGAGATGAGATAAGGCTTTGGTTCTGCCTACCGGGTGGCGTGACCACCTGTGCTTTTGGTTCTGTATCATCAGCGCAGAGCTTGAACAGCCACAGAATCCTAACAAATACCTTTAGTGATCCGGAACCAGGCATTGAAGGAACCCTCCTTGTATTGTAGGTCCATTGAGCAAGCAGTTTTGCTTTAAGCAATGGAATGCTTCCCCTAAAGGAACAGCTGCCTTTTTTTTTTTTTTTTAATCTAAACAAAGATTCCAATTGGACAAAGCTGGTTGCATTCTTGAATATACCATTTATATTTAACAAATTAGGCTTGTTAGGTGATTCTCACTTTGTCAGTCATTGAGTCCAAGGGTAACTACCCTAAAATGCAAATATCAGGTTATAGTCACAATGACTCCATAAATGAGGTTTCTAGTTTCTCCATGAGCCCAGTAGCAAGCTAATAACTGCTTTCACCTTACAGTTATGTCAGAGAAGTGATGAATCCAAAACTCCAAGCGGCAAACTCTATGTGGAAATCAGAGGCTCTTTATTAGTTCCCTAGGATTTCCATAACAAAGTAGCGCAAACTGAAAGGCTTACAACAGCAATTTGTGTGCTCACAACTCTGGATGGTCAAAGTCTGAAATCAAAGTATTGGCAGGGCCATGTTCCCTCTAAAGACTCAGGGAAGGATTTTTCCTTGCCTCTTCCTACCTTCTACTAATTGCCAAAAATACTTAGCTTTCCTTGGCTTGCAACCATATTACTCCAATTGCAGCCTCAATCATCACATGTCCTTCTTTGTGTGTCTCTGTGTCTTCACATGGGGATCTTCCTATGTATGTCCAAATTTCTTTCTTAAGGATATCAGATAATGGATTAAGGTCCACTCTAATTCTATGATTTCATCTTAAGATGAATACATCCGCAAAGATCCTATTTCCAAATGTCACATTTAGAAGTGGGGTAGGATGGTGGTCAGGCTTCAACATAAATTTTTGGGAGTGGACACATTTAAAACCATGACAGGGCTTTAATCCACAAAATTATGAGTCATTGAGGTTTAACAATGTCATTAGGGTTTCAGTACCCCCAATGGTAGAGGACTTCTTTACACCAACTCCCGAAAGCATACACTCTGACATTACTGGGATGGGAAGTGCAATTATATAATACATTAATGTTTACTCTACATTTAGTTGCAGAAGCAACCGAAAAAGTACATTGAATTGATCTAACAGACTCACACACAAGATCACATTACCCTTGTTCCCCTACTGTGAACCCAATAAACACTAGCCAAATGACATTAGCTGTTTATAAGCATCTGCTCTCCTCATGGGAGTGCATGCATTGGTAACTTGTGTTCTGAATCCTATAGTAAAAACATTTGAATACCTCTTTATCCCAAAGTTCACTATGTGTATGACCTTTGGTCCTCCTTGGAACCAGAGAAATCTTGGATTTACCATTAATCTTGTTTATCCATAAAGCAGATTAAATTAGAATAGAGTATAAATAAGAGACCTGTAGGTTAAGAGGAAGAGAGTGGCTCCATGTTAGTAAGCAAGGCACATTCATTTTCAGTTTCAGTTGTCATTCACTCACGGCACAACCAGATGTCATCCTTTCAGCACCACCAAGCTTTATACTGTATAGCAAAGTCTTCACTGCCAACATTGCTTCATCTTAAGAACTCTGACTCAGTAGCCACAACTACACTGCCTTTCAGATGGGATCCTGAAGTCTGCTGCTCCCTCTTTCTGATGATGCTACTTCCTTAGCTTGCCCTAACAAGAGTGAGAATGACCAAAACACCATTTGGTAGTTTACTTCAACCTTACTTCTCACCACTCACCCTCCAGATTTTCATTTACAGGCAGGGTTGGGCTGTTCCTTACTTGCTTCCCACTATCCAATGCTTAGGTAACTGAATTCACCACCAAACTCCAGGAAGTCTTCTGATATCACTGATCCAAGAACAGTAGACCTTTGTCTTTCTTTCAAATTTTTGTATATCAATCAATGTCCAAATTTCATAGCCAAAGCTATCAAGAATTCTGAAGGTTTAAAGATTCACGCCGCTTGCCAACTACATACCAGAACCCCATGAGTGCTTGTAGAAAGCGCCAGACTCCCACATCAGAGACAAAAAATAGTATATTACCACAGCAATTCAAGTAGCCAGAGTATCAACTTTTTTTTTTTGCCAGTTTTCCAAGCCACAGTTCCTACAATGCAATGTGAAGGAGGTCAGATGTACCTGAACACGCAATGAATTGCAATACATTAAAGGATCTTTGAGCTTACAGAACAAGAGTCTTTGGTATAAGGTAATAATCATCCATGCCTTCTACTTCAGAGACAGCACTGAGAGTCAAGATTAAGAGGTTCAGGAAGGAAGTCTATCAAGCAAGAAGGGTATCTCTTGTGTAGTTTAGGTACAACAACTGAAGCCCATTGCTTATATGAAAATATTTTGGTGCTAAATTTATCCCCAACATAGGTTTTAGCAGTGGTAGACTTTTATTACCAAGGGCTCATTAAGGGGGAAGGAGACTTTCCTTGCTGCCATGCAGTGTTCTAATTGGTTTGAGGGCTTGGTATGTTAAAATTCTACTTCATCCAGGTATTCTGAAGCAGATAATAATAATTTTATTATGGAAATATAATCCATCCAAACTTCTATCACCAGAGCCAGGCCATACAGAACACATTTGTTTCATATATCTGTTCAGACTCATAGCTCTGTTAATTGATGGGGAAAAATACAGCAGTCTTTGAGTTCATTAAAGAAATAGCTGCTACGGTAGATGACAATACATGGCAGTCCTCAAGCCAAAACAGCCTATGATTTAAACAGCATATGGTCATTTATTTGAACTTAAATTGTCACTATGTGTGTTGTACTAAAAAATATTGCCATGCACATAAATATTCACTTATTTCTGTGATTTTTTTGTGATGTTCTCATATTGCAATCTTATGCAACTATATTTGATCTAAAAGTTGAAAACATTTATATATGAAAAATTTACACCAAATAGTATGAGAAAAAGTTAAAGCAGCTTAAAGATTTAATATTTGAATATGAGTATAGCTGAAAGGAGAGATAATATGTGCTTAAATATCTGCTATTTCTATAATTTATAAGAGACATTTTGAATAAGAAATATCGGTATGTATCATTCTAATTTTGAAAAAGTCATTCTTAATTCTTAGATATAGTAGAACCTGTAGGAATAGGTTTATAAGATAGAAAATATATAATATTATAAATTGGAAAGACTCTAATAACAACTCTAATATACGTGTACAAGCGTGCGTGGGTGTGCACGCACGTACACACACACACACACACACGCACACACACACATTCCTAGAGCAACATTGAGGCAAAGAAAATGGCTACAAAATAAAAGGCATCATATTTTTATTGACTTTCAAACTCGATCTCTAATTTCAGAAATGCCCTTGAGCTATTTCTAAATTGAATGTCCTCTTGAATAAATGTCAAGATTTAAGAGTGAATCTGATTTTTAATGTACATCTAGAAACATAAATATAATTTTACTTGAAATTATTTCAAGGTTTTGTCAGTCTCTGAATGCTCTAAGGAAAGATTCCATTTTAATGCAACTTAGGTACAGGTGTAAGATTTGGATGAAAAATTCAGGCTCTATGTCATGGCACCCTAAGCCTTAAAGGTAGTACATAAATTTCTAGTACTGTTGAAGTAATTATCTGTAGAAAAAAAATAGTAGAATATACTACTGATAAAGTCATTGTGAGGTGGAATATCTTCTATATGCTACAAGTTAGAGAAAGACATAGGAAAAGGAACATTATTAGTCACCTGATATGGTTTGGCTGTAACCCCACCCAAAATCTCATCTTGAATTGTAATCGCCATAATCCCCTTAATCCCCACGTGTCAAGGGAGACACCAGGTGGAGGTAATTGACATGGGGATAGTTTCCCTCATGCTATTCTTGTAATAGTGAGTTCTCATGAGGTCTGATTTTTTATAAGTGCCTGGCATTTCCTCTGCTGGCTCTCATTCTCTCTCCTGCTACTCTGTGAAGAGGTGGCTTACACCATGATTGTAAGTTTTCTGAGGCTTCCCCAGCCTTGTGGAACTGCAAGTCAATNCTGCCACCCTGTGAAGAAGGTCCTTACTTACCCTTTGCCTTCTGCCATGATTGTAAGTTTCCTGAGCCCTCCCCAGCCATGCTAAACTGTGAGTCAATTAAACCTCTTTCCTTCGTAAATTACACAGTCTTGGACAGTTCTTTACACTGGTGTGAAAATGGGCTAATTCATCACTACAGGGATTCACACAAAGTATTGGACAGAAAACAGATCAATGGCCAAGATGGACATTCTCAGTGTTTATTTTTGAAATTCTTTGACCAAGCTGGGATCTTTCTCTCACAAGTATGAGAAAGTGGTGTAGAGAACATAAATGACCACCAGCAGTCCTTTGTCCAAAGGAGGAGACTGTAAGAACACTATCAACCTTCATTCAGCCAAGGGTGAGTCTGAATTGCCATAAATTTTCCTTTATTCAGCAAAAAAATAATAAAAACTCTCAAGACAAGTGTGATTTACATTGGTAAGAAAAAGTCATATATCATAATTAAGATATGAGAGTATATGGAAGTGTATGAGAAAAGTATTTTCCACAATTTTTTGCTACATTAAATCCCGGAGAACTTTGTTCTGAATCCAAGAAGCTTGGGGAAAGAATTTAATTATCCTAAATGTCTATATTCTTCTTCTTAATTTATATGGCTAGAGGAAAGAAACATCTGCATCTACTTGTTTTAGATGTTTGTAACCCTTTATGTACAGAAAATGTTTGGATTTGGATGTATTTGGGGGATTTTTGGCTTGTTTTTTTTTTTTGTTGTTGTTGTTTGTTTTTTGTCTCTTGATTTCACTATCAAAGGGGCAAATAAAGAAGATAATTATTTTTAGAAGGAAACCTTCATTTCTTAGACCTCAGCAATCTGGCAATAAGAAAAGATTTTTTAAAAAGTTGACAGTATAAAACTTACCTGGCACTGCATGTTCCTATTAATTCTTCAACAAAGCCAACCTCTCAATTTCTTCTTAATCTTGAGAGGTTCCTAGAAGTGTCATGCCCAATGCTCCATGAAGCTCCTGGTCTCCATGGCTACCGTATGATTTTTTTAGCACTTTCTCTTTCTTCTTTTGCTTACTGAATATCCTTCCTCCAAATGTCAACTGTGCTGCTAATACTCACTAGAGACACAACTGCATCTGTAGCTGCCACAGATTCACATGTCTGCCCCTGAGGCTGACCTTGGTGCTAAGTCTGCCCCAATTATTGTCGCCTATCAATGTTGAGGACCCCGCAGACTAGTCCAGGAATGGTGCCAAATTTTTCAGCCTGTCTCCATCAATCAGTACAAATTTTGTTCCTGGTCTGTTTTCTCAAATTTCAATATTCCACATTGTATAAAAACATCTATTTTCTCCCTCATCCACCATCTTGTATTTTTCACACTCTTTCTTTTATCCTAAGATTCAAGAATGCAAATGCGTAAGGGAAAGAGAAGACTGATGTCAATTATAAATGCCATTTTGCAGCCTGAAACTTTCATCTTCTATGAAGCTCATTTGTAGTCCTTATGTTATTTTAATTCAAATATTATTTAAAGATCTATCCTGTGCCAGCGATTATTCTAAGTAATGAAAATATAAAAACAAAAAAGGCAAAGGGGGTAGTTGCCTCATGGAGCTACCTTATCAGAGAAGAGACAAAATAAATAAGTAACTACATTAAAAAAGGTTACCAGGACCTGTGTTTATGATAAGCAAAATGGATGATATGATAGAGTAACAGGTATAATGATGCTTTACACAAGATGGGAGAAGCTTTCTCTGGGAAGTATTCAAGCTGAGACATGCTAGACTAGAGAAGGTAACCATGCAGAGTTGAACATACCTGTTAGAGGCAAGAATAAATATAAATGCTTTAGAGAAGAGAGAAGTATTTTGAGGAACTGAAATGAAGGTTATTTATCATTTAACTTGTGTGACTTGATTCTATTTTTTAATAAGATTGTTTTCCCTAGTATCTATTTGTACATCTACATCTACCACATTTTCTTCTAGAAATGCTTTAAACATGCCTAAATTTTAAAATGAATGTGTTTCAGGCTCAAGTGAAGTTCCTTTTAAAGACAAACTATGAAGAGGTTTAAAAAGCCAAATATTCGCCAAAGCTACAAAACAAACAAGAAGAAGAAAAAAAAAAGTCCAAAATCTAGGATCAGTTAAAGTTTTAAAAATGGAACCATAAGAAACTTCCAGTTTCTGGTCCAGCATGTAAGAAGCTTATAAATCACCACTTCAGCCTAACAATAAGAAAAGTCCTGAACCATCATTCTCAGGAAACTGACACAAGAACAGAAAATCAAACACCGCATTTTCTCACTCATAGGCGGGTATTGAACAATGAGAACACATGGACACAGGGAGGGGAGCATCACGCACTAGGGTCTGTGGGGTGGGGAAATAGGAGAAGGACAGCGGGGGATGGGGAGTTGGGGAGGGATAACATGGGGAGAAATGCCAGATATAGGTGATGAGGAGGAAGGCAGCAAACCACACTGCCATGTGTGTACCTATGCAACAATCTTACATGTTCTTCACATGTACCCCCCAAACCTAAAATGCAATAAAAAAATTCTTCTTAGTACCATAACAGACAAACCAGTGTCCCTAAATTGGAGAAACAAACAGGTGAATACAGGCAGTCAGGGCATGTTGGAACAGAGACTTGCAAGTTTAAACCACCACTGGAGCCAGTGCAAGGATAGGAAAACCAAAAGTGTAACTGTGAATTATTGGAGGCTCAGTGAAGACAATTCTTGAGAGGTATAAACAGGGGAACCCAGTTGTGGGTGCCCCCATTCAATGCAGTTTCATGCACGTTACCTCCTGGAGCTCTGCATGCTCTCACAATAAATAACAGATAAAAATCCCCTCATGCTCTGGCAAGGTTAGGGGAAACTAAACCATTTGAATGTGCCAGAGAATGCATTTATCCTTAAAAAGCTCTGTTCTCAGGAGAGATTATTTATGAAAGCCTAACCTGTTGGTTTTATCAGAGCCTAACAGACCTGGGGGAAGTGAAATATCCAACCCCTGCTGGCTCTAGCATCCCCTATGGAGGAAAGGAAATACCCAATTTCAGTTCCCTGTAGTCATCTAGTCCCATCTAAGTGGAGAAAACTGAGAAGCTCACAGTCCAGAACACAAGCTCACTAAAAGACTGAGACCTAATCATAGGACTATAGAATAGTTCCCCTCCCCACATATGGTACCAGCTCATTACTAAAACCCTGCTTAGGTCAGTTCATTTTATCCAGTTCATAATGTCCACCTATCAAGAATAAAATGACAAGACATACAAATAGATAAAACACAGTGTGAAGAGACAGAAAATGCATTAAAATCAGACTCAGTTATGGCAGGCTGTTGAAGTAACAGATGGGGAATTTAAAATAACTATGATTAATATGCTAAGGGCTCTACTGGGTAAAGTAGACAATGTGTAAGAACAGGTGGTCAATGTAAACAAAGAGATGGAACTTATAAAAAAGACTCCCCCCGAAAATGCTAGAGATCAAAAACATGGTAACAAAAATGAATACCTTTGATGGGCCTCTCAGTAGACTGGACACAGCTGAAAAAAAAATCTCTGAGATTGAGTACATCTCAATAGAAACCACTGAAATTTAAAAGCAAAGAGAAAGGAGAATGAAAACTAAAATGCCAGAACAGAATATTTAAGAACTGTGAGACAGCTACAAAAGCTGTAACGTATGTGCGAAGGCACTATCAGAAAGAGAAGAGAAAACGGAACAGAAGAACATTTGAAACAATAATAACCAAGAATTTCCCCAAGTCAGTGTCAGACACCAAACCACATGATGATGGAAAAAAAAATCTGCCAAATATACTAACAGATGTTAATCTGAGCCACTATGTGTAATTGCAGCCCAGTTTACACAATCTCAAGAAGTCCTGAGAAAGTGTACCCAAGGTGCTTGGGTTACACTTTGGTTTTATACACTTCGGGAAGACAGAAATTGCAGGTAAAATCATAAACCAATATCAGAAGGTATACACGGGTTTGTCTTGAAAATGTGGGACATCTCAAAATAAGGGCTTGCAAGTCATTGGTGGGATTTAGGGATTCTTCAGTTGACAATTGGTTGAAAGAATTAAGCAATTGTCTAAATACATAAAACCAGTAGAAAGTAATGACTGAGATAAAATTAATGAGATTGTGGAGATCAGGCTTCTTATTGTGTAGATAGAGCCTCAAAGGTGGCAACTGTCAGAGGGAATAGATGGTAAATGTTTGTTTTCTCACTTTTAAAGATGTCAGACTCTCAATATTTCCTAGATCCAGGAAAGGGATAGAAAGGGGAGATGTGGCTGCATTAATCTCCATTTTCTGCAGATGCGAATTTCTTCTACTTCAGTTTTCTGTCCTGTGACAGCCATTTCAAAATATGTCAAATAAATATATTTAGGGCTAGCATATTTTTATTTCCTTCAGTCTGCTATGTGTCATGTGGTGCTATACCACACGCAGGTTGGAAAGTAAGCCACTTAAATAGGGTTAATTACAACCCATCTAAAGAAATTTTATGGTGTGTAAGGCATGACTTGCCAGGCCCCTTAGATAAGAATATAGGCAGAAAGGAGTAAAAAAGGTCAGAGTTTAGTCCTTACAGAGATCCAGTAAGTTCAGAGAACACCAAACAGAATAAATGCCAAAAAATTTTCACCTCGGCATATAATATTCAAACGATACAAAATTGAAGATTAAAAAAGTCCCTTAAAGAAGAAAATATGGCTTAGTTGTGATATGGCTTTGATGAGTGGAGGAATACCAAGTTTTTTGTTTTGAGTTGAATTAGATAAAATGACACAGACGCATGTGGAGTGGTTTTAAGAAGCAGAGTTTAATAGGCAAGAAGGGGGAAGGCAAAAGGAAGAAGCTCCCCTGTACAGAGACAGGCTGAGGGGGGCTCCAAAGTCCAAAGAGGAGACCCCGTATTTGGAGGACACAAGCCATGGCTGGAGGAGGTGTTGTTTCATTTGCATAGGGCTCAGGGGATTGGTTTGACCAGGCATGTTATTCACTTAGCCAGTGAAAAAACTGGTCCTCCCACCCAAGTCCTTTAATATGCAAACATAGGGCGCCATGATGTTCTACACACATGGGGATATATGGGGGTGGCCATGCTGTCAGTCACCTGTGGGGCAGGAGCAAGAGGACAATGGTGGGAATCACCCTGTTGGGTGTACCCGGTTTCTAAAGGCTGGCATGTGCATATTAAAAATTCCCAGCCCAGGTCTAAGAGCCAGGGCTTTCATGCTAGACAAGAAACATTTTTTGGAGCTGTGAGAAACCTTCCAAGAACCCCTTTTCCTCTCTTATCTGCCTAAAATAATTTCTTAATAACTCCTACCACACTTATAGAGGAACAGAGATAACAGTTACATCTGATTTTGCTTCAGAAATCATACAAGCAAGAAGAGAGTAGATTGAAATTTTAAAGTGTTGAGAGAGAGAGAGAGAGAAAAAAAATAGCCTAGAATTCTGTATCCTGAGAAATTACTCTTCAAATGTAAAGGAGAATACTTTTTTTAGGTATATAAAAATTGAATAAATTTGTTGCCAGTAGACTTGACTTGCAAGAAATGTTAAAAGAAGTTATTTAAAGAAAAATAAAATGATATAGGTCAGAAATTCACATCTATGTAAAGAAAAGAAAGCATTCGTTAAGAAATAAGTGAAAGTAAAATAACATATTTCCTTATTCTTAATTGATCTGATAGATGTTTGTTCAAAAATAATAGCAATAGTGTATTCATTATTTATGCATATGTATGTACATAGGCTTATGTCTGCTTACGCATGAATGAAATGAATGACAATAAGCATGTGAGAGAGAAATTAAAATTATTTTGTTATAATCACATGTGAAGTGGCATAGTGTTATTTGAAAGTAAACTTGGATTCATTGTAAATTTATTGCAAACACTGTGTAAACATTAAAAAGTCTCTAAGAGTGGAGAGCAAATGAAATCATATAAAATGTTCAATTAAAACCACAAAAGGCAGGAAAAGAGTGTAAGACAAAAATAGAAGTAAAGAGCAAGGTGAACAAGCAGAAACTAACAAATATGCTAGGTATTAACCCAATTATATCACTAATCACTTTGAATCCGATGGTTTAAATGCACCAATTAAACAACAGATTTTAAAAAATAGACCCCTTTGTATGTTGTCTACAAAAAAACCCGCTTTAAATATAAGGACACATAGAGATTACAAGTAAGTAAATGAGGAAAGATACACAGTAGTCCCCCCTTATCCCTTATCCTTGTTGTTTCTTTCTTTCTTTTTTTTTTTTTTTTTTTTTTTTTNTTTGGTTTCTGTGATTTTCATTACCAGCAGTCACAAACGGTCCAAAATATATATGGAAAGTTCCAGAAGTAAACAATTTATAAATTTTAAATTGTGCACCATTCTTGGTAGCATGATAAAATCTCACACCATGGATCCCGCAACATCTTGTGTGGGATTTGAATAATCCTTTGTCCAGCATACCCACACTGTATATGTTACTTGTCCATTAGTTGCTTAGTAACCGTCTCAGTTATCAGATTCACTGTCATGATATCTCAGTGCTTGTGTTCAGGTAATCTTTATTTTACTTAATAATGGTTCCAAAATGCAATAGTAGTGATGCTAGAAATTCAAATATGCCAAAGAAAGAACCTAAAGTGCTTCTATTAGGTAAAGAGGTAAAAGTCCTCAACTTAATAAACAAAGAGAAACATCATATATTGATGTTGTTAAAATCTACAGTAAGAATGACTATTGTATCCATAAGCTTATGAAGAAGCAAAAGAAATTTATGGTAGCTTTCTGTCACTCCTTAAACTGCAAAATTTCCAGCCACATTGTATAAGTACTTAGTTAAGATAGAAAAAGCACTTAATTTGTGAACGGAAGACAATGAACTGAAAACATATTCATTTATAGCAATATGTTGAGCCAAAAAGTGTTGCACCTATGCAGACTCTGTCAAGAAATCTCTTGATATGAGTGACACCAAGACATTAACTGCAAGTTAAAAGATGGTTACACAGATTTAAGAATACAAAAGGTCAACAGGAGTTTAACACTACATCACTAGGCTTATGTCATTCATATCACTTTATCTTACCATGTAGGTGCTGTATCATTTCACGTCATCACAATAAAAAGGGTGAATACTGTACAATAAAATATTTTGAGATAAAGAAATCACATTCATATAACTTTTATTATAGTATATTGTTATAATTGTTATATTTTACTATTAGCTTATTGTTGGTAAACTCTTACTGTGTCTAATATATAAACTAAACTTTATCATCCATATGTATACACAGGAAGAAACAACATATATAAAGTTTGATGCTATCTACTGTTTCAGGTGTCAGCTGGGAGTCTTGGAACATATCCCTTGTGGATAAGGGGGGATTACTGTACCTTACTGACACTAAGCAAAAGAAAGTGGGAGTAGCTAGATTAATTTCAGACAGAGCAGATTTCAGAGCAAGGAAATTATCAAGGATAACAAGGAGCATTACATAATGATAATGAGGTTGATTCTCCAAGAAGACATAACAATCATTGATATATATGAGCCTAACAATAGGGCATCAAAATATATGAGGCAAAAACTGATAAAACTGAAAGAAGAAATAGATGAATCCACTCTTATGGTTAAAGACTTCAGCTCCCCTCTCTCACAAATGGAAAATTACAGCAGGTAAGAATTCATTAAGGCATAACTGAAAACACCAGTTCCATCATCAGCTGGATATGATGAACATCCATAGACTAATTCTTTCAACAACAGCATTCTTCTAAAGTTTGTATGGAAGCTTCACCAAGATAGACCACATTCTGAGCCATAAAACACAACTTACTAAATTTAAAAGAATAAAAATTATACAGTGGCTGCTATCAGACCAGAATGGAGGTTAACTAGAAATCAATTAAGAAAAAGATGGTTGGAAAAATCCCAAAATACTCGGAGATTAAAAAACACAATTCTAAATAACACATGGTCCAAAAAAAAAGAAATCTTAGGAGAAATTTAAAAGTATTTTGAAATAAATATAAATGAAAATACACCTTATCAAAATTTGTAGAAAGCAGAAAAAGCAGTTCTTAGAGGGAAATTTATGGTATTGAATGCATATATTAGAAAAGAAGGAATATCTAAAATCAACTATCTAAAATTTCACCTCATGAAACTAGAAAAAGAAGAGCAAATAAATCCAAAGTAGGCAGGAGAAAGGAAGTAAAAATTAGAGCAGAAATCGATGAAATTGAATATAGGAATTCACTAAAGAAAATGGATGAAACCAAAGGCTGGTTCTTTAAAAAGATCAATAAAGTCAATAATTCTCTAGATCAGCTAAGAAAAAAGGAAAGATAATACAAACTATTAATATCAGAAATGAAAGAAGAGATATTACTACAGATCCCATACTTATGAAAAGGATAAAATAAAATATTATAAACAACTCTGTGTCCACAGATTTGATGGCCTAGATGAGATGGATCAATTATTTAAAGGCACATCTTCCAAAACTCATGCAAGAAGAAACAGACAATCTGAATAGGCCCTTAACTGTTAAAAATTGAATCAATATTAATAACTGGAAACTGAAAGTGCCAGGCCCAGATGGGTTCACTGGTATATTCTACCAAACATTTAAGGAAGAAATAAAAACTCTTTCAGAAAACGAAATCAAATAGAATACTTCCTCACTCAATCTAAGAGGCCAGCGTTATAATGGTACCAAACCAAAGACATTACAAGAAAATATCACTCATGAACATAGATTATCTTTAAAAATATTAGCAAATCAAATCAAACAATGTCAAACAATGTATAAAAGAATTATACTCCATGACCCAAATGGATTTATGTAAGACTGGATCAACATTCAAAAATCAATTAATATAAATCGATCACATCAACAAACTAAAAAAGAAATTTTATATAATCATATTAAGCATTGCAGAAAAAGCATTTCTCTAACAAAATCTAAGATCCACTTATGATACAAACTGTCAGTAAACTAGAACTAGATGAGGACTAGAACTCTCCTCAACTTCATAGAGAATATCTACAAATAGAGTATAGCTAACATGATATTCAACAGTGGAAGACTAAGATTTTTCTTTAAGATACAGCTCAAAGATGTCCTCTTCACCACTGCTTTTCAACATCATACTGATGTCACAACTAATTCATTAAGACTGAAAAAGGAAATAATAAGTATATAGATGAGGAAGATAAAAAATAAAACTATCTTTGTTTGTAGATTACGTGATTGTCCACGTAGAAAATCCAAAATAATCAATGAAAAAAGTCCTGAAGCGAGTAAGATTATAACAAGATTGAAGTATACAGCTTAATATACAAAAATTCATCTCTTTCCTATATACCAACAATTAACAAGTTGAGTCTGAAATTAAAAATACAATACCATTTACATTAGCATCACCCAAAAAATGAAATACTTAGGTAGAAATTTAATAAAATCTATTTGAGATTTATATGAAGGAAACCAAAAAATACTGATGAAAGAAATCAAAGAACTAAATAAATGGGGAGATATTCCATGTTTATTAACAGGAAGATTCAATATTTTCAAGATGTCAGCTTGATGGATTCAACATAATCCCAGTCAAAATCCCAGCAAGTTATTTTGTGTATATTGATAAAATGATTCTAAAGTTTATATGCAGTATCAAAAGGCCCATAATAGCCAATACAATATTAAAGAAAAATAAAGTCAAATGTCTAATACTACCCAAATTCAAAACTACTGTAAAACTACAGTAATCAAGAGAGAGTAGTATTAGAAAAATAATAGATAAATAGATCAATGGAACAGTATTGAGAGTCCACAAATATAGTAAACTTATCTTTGACAAAGAAGCAAAGGCAATATGAAATGTAGAAAATACTACTTTATCAACAAACCATGCTGGAATAATTGAATATTCATATACAAAAAAAATGTTTAAACTAGACACAGACCTTACATTCTTCAAAAGTTAACTCCAAATGAATCACAGACATAGATACAAAATGTAAAATTATAAAACTCCTAGAGGATAGCCTAGAAGGAAATATAAATGATATCAGTTTTGATGGTAATTTTAGTTACAATACCAAAGAAACAATTTATGAAAGAAAAAATTAATAAGCTGGACTTTATTAATATTTTAAAAATTCTGCTCTGCAAAAGATATTGTAAAGAGAATAAAACGACAAGCCACAGACTGGAAGAAATTATTTGCAAAACACCTATCTGGTAAAATACTGGTATCCGAAATACACAAAGAACTCTTAAAACTGAACAGTGAGAAAACAATCTAATTTTAACATGTGCCAAACATCTTCATGGACACCTTACCCAAGACATACTGATGGCAAGTAAGCATATGAAAAGTTGCTCCACACCACATGTCATCAGAGAAATGGGAATTAAGATGATAATGGGGTGGTACTACACACCTATGAGATAAGCCAAAATCCAGAACACGGACAACACCAAAGCTGGCAAGGATGTGTAGTAACAGAACCTCTCCTTCATTACTGGTAAGAATGCAAAATGGAACAGACACTATAGAAGGCAGTTTGGCAGTTTCTTTAAAAACCAAATATATTCTTACTGTATGATTCAGCAACCATGCACATTCATATTTACTTAATTTATGTCCTCAAAATGACCTACACAAATATGTTCATAATTTCCAATATTTGGAAATAATCAACATTTGCAAAAGTAGGCAAATGAATAAATAGACTTTGCTCTATGCAGATAGTGAAACACTATTCAGCACTAATAAGAAATGAAGTCATAAAAAGAATGGAGGAAACTTAAAGGCTTATTACTAAGTAAAAGAAGCCTATCTGAAAAGGCTACATGCTGTATGGTTCCAATTACATGACATTCAGGAAAAGGCAAAACTGTGGAGAATATAAAAATTTCAGTGATTGGCAGGGATAGAGGGAGGGAAGGGTGATTAGGCAGAAGAGAAGGGATTTTTAGGGCAGTGAAAGTACTCTGTATGACACCACAATGGTTGATAAATTCCACAGTATATTTGTCTAAGCCTATAGAATGGATAACACAAAGAATGAACCTTAATGTAAACTATGGATTTTGGGTGACAGCAAGCTATCAGTGTAGGTTCATCATTTGTAAACAAAAAAAGAAAAAAAAAATACCATTGTGGCAAGGATGTTGATTGTGATATACGCTATACATTTGTGGAAATGGGGCTATTTATGTGGTAGGGGATGCTGATTATGACATAGGCTATACTTTTGTGGAGGTGGGGGACTATAATGTCACCTAGTTGGGAAACCTCTGTAAAGTCCACTCAGTTTTGCTGTGAACTCAAAACAGCTCTAGAAAAATTAAGCCTACTAAATTAAAAACAGAACCATAAACACATATATTTTCTAGACATAAAACTAATTCTAAGCATAAGGGTATTGCCACAAATCTGAGAAACATTAAGCTATGTGAAAGAAACTTGTCACAAAAGCCCACATATATGTGATTTCATTTATATGAAATGTTCAGAATAGGTCAGTCCGTGGAGAGAAAGTAGATTAGTGGTTGCCAAGAGCTAGAGGCAGAGGGAAATGAGAAGTGACTGTTAATGGTGTGGGGTTTATTTTTGGAGTAGTTATATGTTCTAAAATCAGAGAGTGTTAAGGGTTGCATAATTATATGAATATGCTTTAAAAACTACTGAATTGTACACTTTCAAAGAGTGAATTTTATGGCACGAATGTAAATTACATCTCAATAAAGATGTTATTCAAAGTTATATTAATATAAAATACAAATATTATCTTTAACCTTTAGATTGTTGTGGTTTTCTGTGGATAAAATAAAATGGTGTTAAAGTTAATAAATGTTTCCATAAATAACATTGGAGGTTTCGAAGGGAATTCTAAAAAAATCAAACTTTTTGGAAGGCATTGAAGAGCAAAGAAAAATGTATGAAAAGAAACATGAATATGAAACAGATTGCAACTTTTATTTCATAGATAACAAACCAAAACTTAGTTAGAATGACTTTGCCCTATGTAATAAGAGAGTAGGTGCCGATGCTGGGAGTTGAATTCAGGCCATTTACAGCCAATGTTAAAAATATTTTTATTGGACTTGAGGTTTTCTTAAACATTTTGCTTTTTCAGCAAATAAAGTTCTTATAGTAAATCATATTTCTAGAACACAAAAGTTCTACAAGGTTTTAAAAATTAATCCTTTTAAAACATTTAGCAGGCATAAGACCAAGAAAATGCATATTAAATATTTCAGATAATTAAAATTTCAAAATGTCTAGAAATGCCTAATCAAATCCTTTGTAACAAGTAGAACACTAATCATTGTGTCCACAAATTTGAAACTGTCATTATGAATCACTTGTTTTCATATGTGTGGAATCAAGGCCCTGCTTCATTTGTTTTGAGAACCTAATCCAGGAACATCTGTTTCAATGGTATCTGTTTAATATGAAAAACATTATTTGCTAGGAAAACAAGCTGAATTGTTATGTAGGTCATTTGTCAGTTCTGTTAACTATTACATGAAGGCAAATCAATCACACTGGATAGAAATTCCAACTTACCAAAAAAATGCCCCATCAATTATTAGTGGAATATACATTTTATTTATTCATTGACTCTAAATATTAATTTTATCCTGTATCTGTGTCAGCCACTTCAGTAAGGTTTAAGGTTATGATGTAAACTTAAACAAGACATTGACTTTAAAAATGTGTTCCCGGTCTAATGAAGAAACAAGAATGTAAATAAAAGTTTCAATGCTTATGACAAATTCTATAATTGAAATAATCATATGATATAGAAAAGGGCTACCTAAATTTGTTAAGGGTGTTAATAAATGGAGGTGTTGAAATAAAGTTTCTCAATTGAGAAGTTAAATCTTCCCTTTGTAAAATAAAAAAATTGTGACAATTGAGAGTGTAACCATTCCAGACTTCTAGTAAAAAGCAACTTTCAGCTACAACCAAACTACTATACTTACAAAAAATAATCCGGTATAGTTTCAGGCAAGTATAAACACAAAATTAAACATAACTTTAATGAAACATTATCCCCTCAACAGATAATGTATCATCTATAAAACAGAACACTTAAGAGTTTGGGTATCATTTGAAGATCTGTAACACAAATTATCACAATTCTTCTGATATTACAGTACTTTTCAACTAATATATTTGTAAATGTTCTTAAAGCAGTATATAGGAAAATTATGTCATAATAAACAAAAAGAAGAAATAATTAGCAGGCAAATCATTGTAATAACCTGAGTGGAGAAAAAAAAAATTTTTTTTTTTTTTTTTGAGACAGAGTCTCACTCTGTCACCCAAGCTGGATTGCAGTGGCACGATCACGGCTCACTGCAACTTCCGCCACCTGAGTTCAAGCGATTCTCCTGCCTCAGCCACCCGAGTAGCTGGGACTACAGGCACGTGCTACCACGCCCGGCTAATTTTTGTATTTTTAGTAGAGACGGGTTTCACCATGTTGGTCAGGCTGGTCTGTAACTCCTGTTCTCGTGATCCGCCCGCCTCAGTCTCCCAAAGTGCTGGGATTACAGGCGTGAGTCACCGCACCCGGCAGGGAAAATCTTTTCAATGAAAATGTATTAAATGTTTACCTAAAAGCAAAAACATTAAAAATATTCAATGTCTGCAGCATTATTCATAATAACAAAGACATGGAATCTATCCAAATGCCCATCAATGATAGACTGGATAAAGAAAATGTGGTACATATACACTATGGAATACTATGAAAACGAATGAGATCATGACCTTTGCAGGGACATGGGTAAGCTGGAAGCCATTATCCTCAGCAAACTAACGCAGGAACAGAAAACCAAACATCGCATGTTCTCACTTATATGTGGGTGCTGCACAATGGGAACACATGGACACAGGGAGGGGAACAACACACACTGGGGCCTATTGGGAAGGAAACTGGGTGAGAGAATTGGGTAAAAGAGCTAATGCATACTGGGCTTAATGCCTAGGTGATGGGTTGACAGGTGCAGCAAACCACCATGGCACATGTTTACCTATGCAACAAACCTGCACATCCTACACATGTAACCTGGAAGTTAAAAACAATTTTAATTAAATAAAAAAAATGCAATGTCAAAATAAAGCATAAATAATATAGTGACAGAAAAAACAATTAAAAAAATAAATACATGATATATAATTTTAAGGTAAGCATTTTATGGCCTATTCAAATAAAATTATTTGTATATTATAAATTAATGTTATAAAAGCATGATATTCTCAGTATAATTCAAATGTTTTGAAAAAAGGAATGAGCTGTGTAAGATATTTTTTTAACTTCAGAAATATAGAGGACACATCCCAGGAAACAATACTTTAAAAATATATATATAATTATCTTATTTATTTTCTTTAACACTACATAGAATGAGGTTCAGTCAATATTTGTGAATGGAATTTTTTAGAGTAATGCATAAAATAAACACAATGTTAAGTTGTGTTTATTAGCTATAGGATTCCTATCATGAATATTATCTATGGTAAATAATATAGTATGCATTAAATTTTTGAACACTAATAACATGAGATAAAAAGCTCTGGCAAAACTGCATGTGATAAATCTAATTTGAATGGCTGGCTTCCACATTTCTTACATAATTTGAAGAATATAAGTAAAACAATCTGTTAATACTGAACAGGAAATGGGTCTAAAAATGTTTTCTCAGTTATAGTTCCTTAAGACCATTTTCCAAATAGTGAGCAATAAGGTTTGCTAATATTAGTAGCTACTGAAAAATATGCCAATTGCTTTTCTCTGTATGTATACATACCATATATCATTTTCTAAAAATGCTTAAGTATGATATTAGACATAACATTGAGAGATTCTATGCATTTTTGTCCATTTGTACATGGTTTCCCATTCCCTCTATCTACCTATACCTAAATATTTTATCTTATATTCATTGGCTACATGAGATTTCGTTTTCACTAGTTACCTTCTTTTGAGTTTTTATGTCTTTATTTCACTACATTCGCTGAATCTCCAAGGCATTGCAGAATCATCATTGGTTTGATTGAAATGTTTTAGTGACTTAAATTTTAACATTATAGCCTACGCACCTTTTTGGGGGGTGGGGGAAAAGAAAGCGTCTCACTTTGTCGCCCAGACTGAAGTACAGTTGTGCTGTCATAGCTCACTGAAGCATCAAACTCCTGGGCACAAGCAATTTTTTACCCTCATCCTCCAAATAGCTGGAACTAAAGGCATGCATCACCATGCTTAGTAGTGTTTCGGTTTTCCTTCTTTCTTTCTTTTTTTTTTTTTTTTTTTTTCTTTTTTGTAGAGACAGGGTCTCCACTCTGTTGCCCAGGCTGGTCTCCAACTGCTGAACTCTAGGGAGCCTCCCACCTTGGACTCTCAAAGCACCGGAATTACAAGCATGAGTCACCATGCCCAGCAAATGCAGCATTTTTTACAACATTTATTAAATTCAAGTATTTTACAAACATACCTGTTTCCTTTGGAAGTTTAAACGTTTTATCCAATGCTTGTCAAAATTCATAAATGATCATCTGCTTTATTTCTTAAATTTGTTGATAATTATGTTGGCAGATATTTTTATGTTGAAAGAGTCTTGTTTTCTTGTTATAAACCCTCCTTAGTTGTAGAGTGCATTTTTCCTTTGATACATTGGCTAGGTTCTTGTTTTTCTAATTGTTTGTTTAGAGCTTTGTGTTGGAATCTCTGTATGAAATATTATAATTTTTTTCTTTTTAAAAAAACAATTATAGCAGGGTATGGCTAGCTTTGCTGATTTCACTTTAAAACTGCCTAAAACTTAGTGAGACTCATTCATCTGATAATTTTGTCTCAATTCAAGATATCTCTTCATGTATTTCTTTACTTACTTAAGCTTCTGTCATGTTTTTTGTTAAGCAAGTCCAAGTTTTGCAGGTAATTTTTATTTTGGCTACTCCCCAAATGGCTAAGTTGTTTGTTTATTATAACCTGTACCTCTGTGCTTTGACACATTTGTTCTATAAGATCTTCTATACCCCAGAATGGGTTCATGTTAAAGCATCCTTCAGTTTACCTACTGAAATATTTAGTTGGAAAATCATGTAATTTTAGCTCCAGAAAGCATGTGTGATTGGGGTACACTTGAGTTTTCTTAAGAGTTCTTGTTATTTGTTTGTTCAAGTACTTTCTGTCTCCTACAGCAACTCTATTTTGCTGTCATGAGATCAGTTTTTGCTGACTGATCCTCTCTTTGGCTGTTAGAACCCCTATCTAGGTTTGTTATTTTTTTTTATTAGCCCTTAGATCTGGTGATGGAGGTAAACATGTGGAAGCAGGCTGAGTACTCTCTGTAACATTGTGGTGCAGGAGCAGAAGGGCTGCCAGCCCCCACTGCTGTGGAGCAGGATGAAGCCTTCCTGTTTCCAGGTTTCCAGGCATATACTCAACCTCAGGGGCAGAGGACCTGGGCCAGCTCCTCCCCCAGTCCCTAAGGTCATACTCACTGGAGAAATTTCAAGTTTGACCAATGTCAAACTCCTTCTAAAAATCTAAGAATCTCTGTGTCACAGGTTCTTCCAAATATCTGGAAACTCTCCTTCAGACTGAGGAGGAAGGAGTCCTTATCTGTCCTTTCCACAAAGATCTTCAAGCCTATTCTCTCACTGATTCCAGTGGCAATTTGATTTAGGAAAGACAGATTGTTAGGAATTTGAATAGAAGTTGTAGAAAGCTGAATGTATTCGTTTTCTAGAGCTGCTGTGACAGAGTATGACAGACTGGGTGGCTTAAACAACAGAAATTTACTGCCTCACATTTCCAGAGGTTAAAAGTCCAGAGTCAAGGTGATGGCAGAGTTGGTTACCTTTGAGGACCATGAAGGGAGTGTCTGTTCCCGGACTCCTGCCTTGGCTTGCAGATGGCCATTGTCTACGCTCTGTGTTTATCATCTTCCCTTTATGCTTGTCTATCTGTGTCCAAATTTCCTCTTTTCATAAGGACATCAGTCATAATGGATTAGGGCCTACCATAATGACCTCATTTTAGCTTGATTGCTTCTGAAGAGAACCTATCTCCAAATAAGGTCACATGAGATATCCGAGGTTAGGACTCCAACATACCTCTTTAGGGAGGACAAAATTCAACCCATGATGACCATGCTTAGGTAAACTGTCTAACCTGAATACTCTACTGAACGTATTAACTACGGCTCCAGATTGTTTGCGCATAGTCCTGTATGCTACAGAGTGGGCAAATTGCAAAACATTCCAGAGGTAGATGGAATAATAAAGGGACTGTAGCCCAAAGGGTTACACGGGAGGAGCTGCTGGGGTCATGGGGACAAAGAGAACATTATCACAAGCAACGCTAGAATTTCACACATACATCTTATTGACACATTAGCAGCTGAGTAACAAATGAGGATTTTTATAAAACAGTAAAAGATAGCATAGCTAGGACAAAAGTATCTCCTTTACAAACCACCTTCTAGGTAATTTATTTGCACCTATCTCACTTCAGTGAAAAATGAGCACATAATATTCCCATTTTAAAATTTAAAATAATGATAAAGAAAAAAAGTGACAATAGCTAGTCACTGTCTAATCACTTTACTTAAGAATCACGTGAGACGCCCTCTAGTAAAACAACTCATAGTCGGCATTCCAAATACATTTAGCGAAGGAGAAAGGAACTACAGAGAGAATAATGTTTTAGTTTGAAGACTTGTATGATTGAGTAAATCATTTCAAACAATCCCATTTTTCATTTCATGAACAGAAATAATTTCTCAGTGTTTGTGANAAACAACTAGGTTTGAATCTGCCATGATCGTCAGCTACACCTTTTGTTTTGTTTTTTAGCTCTTTTCACCTGTGACCCTCTTCTGTGCCACTTCCAGTTAAATAGATTTTTAAAAAGAAATATTCTGAAATACACCCCTCAAAAGGATTTTTAAATGTTTTCAATTTAAAAGAGAATAGATAATTTTTGAGAACTAAGCTCTGATTTTTATTGTACCCAAATTCCTACTTAAGGTGTCTAAGGAGTCAAGCCCTACAAGCCATAAATTCTCATCAGATGGGTTTTATTTGACCCTACATATTGTGACTTACTTCTCAGTCTGACTCTGGCATAGCATTATGAGACAAAGAAAAAATACTTAACCCCAAAATAAATTTCCTTTCCATATCTTAATTGCCCTGCAAGGTCTCTTGCAGAAAAAATCCATATTCTGTAGAGGATCCCTTTTCCCCTTTGTTTTCCTTCCTTTCTTTCCAGATCCAAGAGATAATCAACTAAGAGCCAGGCATCCTTTTAAGTCCCATAAGAATTGATCTCCACAATCCTATATCTTTAACCTGAACTTTCCTTTCTATGGATCCCAGGCCTTTAGACAAACCCAACCAATTGTCAACCAGAAAATCTTTAAATTTACTTCTAGCCTAGAAGCCCCTGCTTTGAGTTGTCCCACCTATCTGAAACAAACCAATGTATTGCTTAAATGTATTTGATTGCTATCTCATGCCTTCCTAAAACATATAAAACCAGGCTGTACCCCCAACCACCTTGGGCATATGTTCTCAGGAACTCCTGAGGGCTGTGTCACAGGCCATGGTCCCTCATATATGGCTCAGAATAAATCTCTTAAAATACTTTACACAGTTTGACTCTTTTTGTCAACATTTTCTATTGCAAACAAAATTCAGAAGATTGGGCTCACAACTATTAGATTCATTGGTCTTAATATCCTATATATTTGGCTGAATAGAATGTCTGAGTACCTCACTGAAGGTTCAGCAAATATCCTGGCTTTAGGGCATTACCTTGTGGCTGTGCAGCACTGTTCTCCACGACACAGTACATTTCCCAGATCAATTGCCAATATATGGGCCTGAATTGTGTTTCTCCAAACATTCTGATTGGTGTCCTTATAAGAAGAGATTAGGGCCCACAGGGAGAAAAGAGAGATGTGGATGCACAGAGGAAAGACCTTAGTGGGGTCAAAGTGAGAAGCTGGCCATCTACAAGCCAAGGAGAAAGGCCTCGGAAGAAACCAAAATCTTCTGGCACCTTGATCTTGGACTTCTAACCTCCAGAGCTTAGGGAAAATAAATTTCAGTTGTTGAAGCCACCCAGTGTGTGGTATTTTGTTACGGCTACCCTAGCAAATGGATGCAGACACCAACGCTGAGAACATATGAGTTCAGGAACCTAGGAGTACAAGCAGAATCAAACCTTCTCATCCTGGCATTCACTTATTCAGAGAGTTTGTGTTTCCTAGCTTCACAGGCTTTGTCTATGATGGGCAATAGTTCCCAGTTTCCAGAGGAAACTTACCTGTTGGATATACAGAAAGAGTTACATTGAACTAGAACCTGCATGTACCATCTAGACAAATACCATGCCTTAATCATGCCAGTGGATCTGTCTGCAGACAGATCCACATTCATGCAACAATTGGTATTACGATTAACATTTGTCAATATGTCGGCTCTAAAATTGTGCCCATAATTTAATTTGAATTACTTTATGACAAATAAAATTTAACATCTTTATTTTTTTTTTATTTTTCTGAGACAGAGTCTCACTCTGTCACCCAGGCTGGAGTGCAGTGGTACAATCTGAGCTCAATTCAGCCTCTACCTCCCAGGTTCAAGCAATTCTTGTTCCTCAGTCTCTGGAGTAGCTAGAATTACAGGCACACACCACCACACCGAGCTAATTTTTATATTTGTATTTTTAGTAGAGACAGGGTTTCACCACGTTGGCCAGGCTAGTATCAAACTCCTGACCTCAAATGATCTGCCTGCCTCAGCCTCCCAAAGTAGTGGGATTACAGGTGTGAGCCACCATAGCCAGCCGAAGTTTAACATCTTTAATTATACTAATAGCTATCTTGTATTTTTAAATTCCTGTTAATGCAATATTTCCATATTTGTCTTCTGTTAGATTATAACTCTTCTTTTTTTTATTTTTTATGAAGTACCATGGCTATCAATAACTATCACCCTATTTACCAAACTTGAGTATTCAATACTATTTATTTGCTGTTTCTCCCTTTTTCTCCTTTTTTTGTTATTGTGAGAAATTTTGCTGATTTAAAATTTATTGAAAATCATTTGGCTTTTAAAATGACCTATTTTATCTTTGTTTTCTACTTTATTAATTACTTATTCCCTTATGTTTATTTACTTCCTTGTATATTTATGAGACTTTTTGAGTTGTTTATGACAAAATCTTAATTTCTCTGTGTACATCATTAATTTTCAGCCTTTATGACAATTTAGGGATACCCATTTCTTTTTAATAACAGTTTTAGAGGCTTTTAGTACGTAGTATTCTTATTACCTTAAGCTATAAATATTTCCTGATTTGCAATATGTGATTGTTCATTTTAACTTTATTCAATTTCAGTTTTGAATTCATTCTCTGAGATGATAGCACATTTTAAAATTAGTTGAAACTTGTTTATAGTCTATATGTTCAAATTATAGATGCTCAATGTATGCTTTAAAAGAATGCTTATTATGGACTGAGTGTGGTGGCTCAGGCCTGTAATTCCAATACTTTGGGAGGCCAAGGTGGATAGCTTCAGGCCAGGAGTTCAAGACAAGCCTGTGCAACATAGCAAGACCACTATCTCCACAAAAAAAAAAAAAAAAAAAAAAAAAAAAAAAAAAAAAAAAAAAAAAAAAAAAAAAAAAAAAAAAAAAAAAAAAAAAAAAAAAAAAATTAACCTGGCATGGTGGCACATGTCTGTAGTCCTAGCTACTAAGGAGTCTGAGGTGGGAGGATCACTTGAGCCCAGAAGTTCAAGGCTTCTGTGAACTATGGTCGTACCACTGCACTCAAGCCTGGGTGACACAGAGACCCTTGTCCACCCCCCAAAAATGCTTATTCCAAAATTGTGGCTGTAATGTATAACTATTCTCATTAGATCAAAATTTTTAATGATATTATATATTTTTCAAAACTAATATCCTACTTCATATCATAAAAGCTATGAAATAGCATATTAAAATGACCTGCTATACTGCTGGATTTATCCTTTCGATTTTCTGACTTCACATGTTTCCAGGCTAAATTTTTAGATGTACGCAAATTTAGAAGTTTCCTATCCAACTGGTAAAATTTTATTCATTATATAAAGATGCTTTTTGTGGATTTGTGTGTAAATATGCTAATTTCTTTACTTTGCCTAATATTCGATTTTACTTTTGCAGAGTCAGCATTTACCTGATGTGTTTTCCTCTCCTTTTACTTTTATGCTTCTAGATATCCTTTGGCTTATACTTGACACTTATAAACTGTGTATAGCTGTTATTCTTTATTCTTTTAAAATAATAAAAGCTGCCCTCCTGTGTAGCAGCTTTTGAGACGTCTTTGTCAGTAGTACTCTGCAGTCTAGTCAGTCTGTGAGTTTTGACTGTTAATTTCTAATATTGAAAACTATAACATATAAAAGTACCTTATAAGAAATACTCATCAGTCTAGTCTGCACTGCATACACAGTTTAGTGTTATGCAGTCAAACTGTAGTTTGTTCTCCACGTTCCTGCTGGGTTAATTTTCACTTCCTTAATATGAAAATTCTAATCATTTTGATAAAATTTTCAGTTATTGTCTCTTCATATTTTATTCACCCCCACTTAACTTATAATTGTTGCTAGACATCATGAATCTCTTCGCCATATCTTTAAACATGTTTTTGTAAATAACTTTGACACTGTATGGTTAATGCTGTTTAATTTTAAGGTATATCTCTTAACTCACTTATTCTCTTCCAGCATGCTTAATCTGCTGTTAAAAGTATCCATGGTTTTAAAGTTCTAGCTACGATAATTTTCCCTTCTACATAGTCTCCTGGTGATTTTAAAAATCTAACTGACCAATTTATAGTACCAGCCATGTTTTTATTATTCTAATATGTTAAACACACTTACTTTATATTCTCTGGCCTCTTATTCCAATATCTACGATCTTTATACCTCAAATTCTGCTTTGCCTGCTTTGTTGACTCTAATTCATAGTAGCTTGTTTCTTCATGTGTTCTGTTTTTGATATTGAGCATATGTTCTTTGGAACTTTATCTGAAAATTCTTCCCTTCAGTCTTGGACTTTAGATAATAGTTCTCCAGGGAGAATGATGGTTGTTTCTACCAGATTTCTGGGACATTAGAGTCACAGCACCAGTTAAATACATATTTGTAACTTGATGTTTCTGTGGCCACAGGTGGTTCTGGCTCAAAAACTGTGTGTATGTCAGGTTTTGGTACATGACTTTTTAGTGAGATATTTCTGGCCTCAATGAGAGCTGAAGCTGAGACAGACAAGTTTCCTTCTTTCCTTTAGGATATAAATAGATTTTCTACATTGTGTCCTGTGGTTATTAACTCCAGGGATTGCTGGATTTAAAAGACATAGTATTTAGGTCTTTGTTTGGGCTGTAGTCTTTGCTCCAATTCTGTGGGCATTGAGTTAAAATGGAAGCTCCAGTCGAAGAGAGATCAGTTGCGTTCCCTTGGGCACCCTTCAACTTCAGTTCTCACTTGCTTTTTTTGCTTCATTCCTTTTCAGTACTTTGGTCCTGTGGGTATTTTATTATTTATCTGTGAAATCTCAGCTAAGTATTTAGGTTTTTTTTTTTAAATAATCATATTTCCTGTAATTTAGGTATTTTGATAATAGGCACTTTTTAAAGGATATCTACTGTGTCAAAAATACTATAAACATTAGTGAAGAAAACTTGAGATTTTGGAAGAAGCTGGAAGTGACAATAGTCTTATGAAATATTTACATATGTGATAGTTTTGTGTTAGAAATGAATAGTCAAAACTCAGAAAATTTATTAGTTGTAAAAATTAACAGATTATATTTTATAGAGGTAAATTATTAATTCTGTAGCATATCATTAGATAATGTGATGATTCCATATGCAGCCTAATTGTTATCCAATTAAAATGCTATAATAGGTAAGTTCTTAACATTTCTTTTTAATGTGTTTCTGACCAAGGCTTGCATATTGAGTAGATGCATCATTGACAGGTTATCCTATAATGTAATAAAATTCCCATATTTAGACTTCAAAAGAGTCTATTGAAAAAAAGTCTAAGCTATTGCCTAAGCCTGAGTCAGGCCCCTCTGAGTCTTCTTTCTGACTAGGCCTTGACCTTGAGCTCTGTCAGTTGCAGTGGCTCTGCCTGTTTACAGCACTTTTAGAAAAAATCTTGCTGGGCCAATCTAGTGAAACTCCCCTGCCCTTGGTATATAAGCACCCTTGGTAACTGATCAAATTCTTTATCCTTTACTTTCAATATCTTATCATGCTGGTTTGCCTTCAATAAAAATCCTGTCAAGTCAGTGTAAGAAGAATCCCCCATCCCTGATGTTTTCACTTAGTAATTTTCCATTCACTGATCCCTACTCCTTGACCATAAATTCCCACTTGTTTTTCTCGTAATCACAGTCAAGACCAATGTCTCTACCACACTATGAGACCCACTGAAGCAATCCCTATACCTATTGCAATACTTCCCCTTTAAAAAGCTCTCTCCTGTTCTCTCTAAAAACTGAGATATTTTTTAACAAGTGTTAAAATTGTAAAAATCATAATATAATGGATAATATTATTTTTTTTGTAAACAAGACACTCTCCTGAGGCAGCAAAATTGCTTGAACCTGGAAGGCAGACATTGCAGTGAGCTGAGATGATGCCACTGCACTCCAGCCTGGGCAACACTGTGAGACCCTGTCTCAAAAATAAATAAATAAATAAATAAATAAATAAATAAATAAAGTACTCTGAGAGTGAACTGAGGGCGCACATAAAAACTCCAAAGTTACTTTTTGATGGCTAAGGAAAGAACACTACAACCTAGAGATCTTAAATAATTTTTTAAAGAGAAAATGGAGCAAAGGGAATTCCATGCTTAGTAAGCATGGAATTCTAAAAAGGGATAACCAAGAACAAAGAATATTTATGCACTCAATCATTTATTTAACGTATATTCACGGACCACTTATCACATACCAAACACTGTTACACACAAACGTATATTTTCCTCACCTTCATGGAGTATTCAAACAAGGGCAAACATCACATTACATTTCATCTGTGAAGAAAATAAATTCTGAATTAAAGGTAAAGGGGAAATATTGTTATATGTTGTGCTTAAGAAAGAAACTGATAGCCATACTGTGAGTTAAAAGCTGAAAAGTGACCAAGATAGAAAGCCCAAGAAGAAGGGTATTTAAAGTAGGCAGATTCTAAGAAAAGAAACAGCTCATGTGACTGATACAAAATGGGGAAAAGGGAAACCAGTTTTTAAAAAAAGTCTAAGCAATATTGAGCAAGAAGAAAAAAGCTGAAGGCATCACACTTCCTGATTTGAAAATGTGTTACAAAACTACAATTATTAAGAAAAGGCACTGGCATAAAAACACAGATACAGACCAATGGAATAGAATAGAGAGCCCAGAAAGAAACCCATGCATCTATAGGGTCAACTGATCTTTGACAAGGGTGCCAAGAATACACAGTGAGGGAAAGGTAGTCTCTTCAATAAATGGTTTTGAAAAAATCAAATTTTCAATGCAAAAAAATGAAATTGGACTTAGTCTCCCACTATATGCAAAAGTCAACTCAAAATGGATTAAAAACTTAAGTGTAAAACAATAAAACTCCTGGAAGAAAACATTGGGGAAAAGTTCTACAGATTAGACTGGGCAATGATTTCTTGGATATGACACTAAAGCACAGCAAACAAAAGCAAGGATAAACAAGTGGGATTATATCTTTGAAATAGCTTCTTTGGGAGGCCAAGGTGGACAGATCATAAGGTCAGGAGTTTGAGACCATCCTGGCCAGGAGGTGAAACCCCACCTCTACTAAAAATACAGCCAGGTGTGATGGTAGGCACCTGTAGCCCCAGCTACTCCAGAGGCTAAGTCAGGAGAACTGCTTAAACCCAGAGGCAAAAGTTGCAGTGAGTTGAGATTGTGCTGTTAAACTCCAGCTGGGGCAACAGAGCAAGACTCTGTCTCAAAAAAGAAAAGAAAAAAGAAAAGAAAAGAAAGAAAAGAAAAGAAAAATCTTCTGCACAGCAAAGGAAACAGTTAACAAAATGCAAAGGTAAATCATAGAATGAGAGTAAATATATGCAGATCATGTATGAGATAAGGGGTTAGTGTATAAAATGTATAATAAACTTAAACAACTCAATAGCAAGAAAACAACCCAAACAAAAAAATGGACAAGGGAACTGAATAGACATTTCTCAAAAGAAGACATACAATAGTCAATAGGTGTATGAACAATTGCTTTTACCAGTCATCAGGAAAATACAAATTAAAACTGCAATGAGATATCAGCTCATATTTGTTAAGTTGGCTATTATCAAAAAACATAGGGCATGTGTTGGCTACAATGTAGAGAAAAAAGAACACTTTATATTGTTGATGGGAATGTAAATTGGTAGAGTCACTATGGAAAACAAGATGAAGTTCACTTAAACATTAAAAATAATATCATCATTTAATACAGAAATCCTACTTCTGGGTACATATCTAAAGAGATTAAAATTAGTTTGTGTTGAAGAGATATCTGCACTTCCGTGTTCACTGCAACATTATTCACAGCAGTTAAGATATGGAAACAACCTAAGTACCTAAGTGTCCGTTGATGAATGAATGGATAAAAAACTCAGTTGTGACACCATGATTAATGCCAATACATACATACACAGGAAAGTTATTTAGCCTTTAAAAAAAAAAGGAAAACCTGAACATTTGTGACATCATTGATGGACATGAAGGACATTATGTTAAGAGAAATAAGTTAGTCAGCAGAAGGATAAATACGATATGATCTCACATACATGTGAAATCTAAAACAGTCAAACTCGCAGAAGCAGAGTAAAAGGTTGGCTGTCAAAGGATAGAGGAAAAGGATTGGACAAAAGGTCTAAAGTTTCAATTATGCAAGATAAAAAATTTCTGGATATCTCATGTGGAGCATAGGGCCTATGATTAATAATACTGTATTGTATACTTTAAAATTGGTTAAGAAGATAAATCTTAAGTTAAATGCTCTTACCACAAAAAGAAAAAACAAAACAATTGAAGGAGTGGGAGAAAACTCTGGGAGGTTGTTGATAGGATTATAGCATTGATTGTGTTGATGATTTCAAAGGTGTATTCTTATTTCCAAACATATTAAGATGTGTACCTTAAATATGTACAGCTTTTTGAACATCAATCATCTCTTAGTAAAACATTTTTAAAATAAATAAGCAAAATAATTTTTCTGTATATTTCACAATAAATTACTCATTTAGATATTCTGAAAAGTCAAAACTGTCTAAAAACTGTACAAAAATAAATACAATTTCACATTTTTAGAACATGAGGCTCAGGAGATTACCAATGAAATATCATTCAGAGTCTTGTGAGCTATAAAGGGGAGTATGAATTTTAATTTGCTGCATTGGAAATAAAGGCCTTTGGGAATAGAAGTGGCATGGTTTTATTTACTTATAACAACTTAATTTTACAATGGAGCATTAATTACATCAGCAGGAGAAACAACTAGGAAACTGTTGCTGAGATTCATGTATGAAATTGTATAGCCTAGACAAGCAAATGAAAATAAAATTATCAGATATTTCTCCCACTATTCAAAACAGAGATCACCTAATCAACTAATAACATTTCATGATTATTCTAGTGTTCTCAGTAGGTCAATCCCTATGCAAAAGTTCACTAGGCTCACATATCCAGTAACAATATGTAAGCCTGCCATAGGGCTAATGGTCTGCGCTAGATTTATATTAAATAAACAACTTTCTGATTGACTCCTAAATTAAAACTTTCTTTCAATCTTAGGGACTGTTAATTCAAAGATGTCAATATTGCAATTATTTCAGAAGTAGCATTACTTTTGGTAAGTGTTTTAACTGGCATTTTGATCTGCATAACAGCTTTTGATGAAATGCTTAGAATGAATGATTCAATGCTACTGAATCTGATCAACTCACAGTAAACTAGCACCAATTATATACTACATTGACTTAAAGAGTATATGGGGCTTTTATTAAATAGAAAAGCATCTCAACAATATGTGTGAAATAATACAAGTTTTAGATCATTGGTAGTAACAGCTGAGTATATGAAAAATGCTAACTAAATAAAAGAAGCATCTTTATAATTATACTGAAATTTTTCTTTCTGCAGCTTAGGCAATGTGAATATATTTTGAAAAAATAAATAGCTCCATGGTAATGAAAAAGAATAGACAAAGCCTCAAATTCAGGTTTGATATCTTCAGCTTACTGTATATGTGCGTATCCAGTAAACTTCAGCTTACTGGATTTGTAACCATCACTTAACCACGTGGGGCTACAATTGCTTTCTCTTTAAAAGTAAGTATGAAGCATGATGAAGATTGATATCACATTTGGCTCTGAAGTCCCCCCTGTCCTATATAATGCGAAATAGAATTCATTGGTGCAAGAAAGTAATAATAAAGGCCACAAAGGGAAAAGCTGAGATTTGGCCATGTCAGAATCCAGCTTAGTTGTACATGAATGGACTGGTCTTCAGCCACAGAAGGTTCCCCTTGCCCCAGAAACACATTCATTCAGCTACCCATTCAATCAGGGCTATTATTCTGAAAATAGTAAGATTTATAAGATATCTACCAAAAATATGTAGATGCATAAAATTCAGTTTGACCTGATAGAAATTAAAACAAACAATATAAATATCCATCAACAAAAATACACTGGAAACTTAAATGTCAAATGTTAACTGAAAGAAACAGAGCACCACAATCAACTCCTTAATTTCTGATTTACCTAATTAGTCTAGTTCTCAATGCATTGTAACAAATTCATTCATTTACTAATAGAAAAAAATACATATTGTTTCCAATATGATAATTAATACATCCAATAAATATTGATGTACTGTATGCTAAGTGCTGTGCTAAATAGTGGCCATTGTCCTCACTCTAGTGAATAAGGCGAACAAATAAATGAGGAGGATGATAACAGAGAGCAATAAGTAATTTGAAGAAACTAATTATGGTGTTATGAAAAATGAGTATTATGAGGATTCCAGCCCTTCTCTCACATGACCTTTATATCAAAAAAAAATTAGATTCCTACTAATTTTATATCCATACTAATTTTATGAAGTATAATACTTCTATGTTTTATGTTAACGACAACGACAAGATGAAATGGTTAAAATTATTCTGCCTTTTTTTATTATTATGCTTTAAGTTCTGGGGTACATGTGCTGATCTTGCAGGATTGTTACATAGGTATACACATGCCTCCATCCTCCATCACCTACTATCCTGCCTTTTAAGCTATTGTGTAATTTAATTTTCCAGATTACTGTAAAGAGAGTTTTAATATTATCCGTGAATTTAGTGACTTAAATATACATTAGTTGTCTCCTTCAAGCCACAGAATAAATCTGCAGGGTCATTTAATCTAATTTTCTCAATAAAATACTTTAAAAAGATATATTTGGCCGGGCACGGTGGCTCAGGCCTGTAACCACAGCCCTTTGGGCGGCCGAGGCTGGCAGATCACGAGGACAGGAGATAAAGACCATCCTAGCCAACATGGTGAAACCTCGTCTCTATTAGAAATACAAAAAATTAGCTGGGCTTAGTGGTGCACGCCTGTAGTCCCAGCTACTTGGGAGGCTGAGGCAGGAGAATCTCGTGAACCTGGGAGGTGGAGTTTGCAGTGAGCCGAGATGGGCCACTGCACTCCAGCCTGGTGACAGAGCAAGGCTCCATCTCAAACAAACAAACAAACAAACAAGCCATATATATATATATATATATATATATATATATATATATATATATTTAAAAAGATACTTTTAAAAGAACATAGCTTTTCTAAAAGTACCTAATTAGTGATTAAGCATTCTTGAAATCAAGTTTTGGAGTTTTTTTCTCTGTATGTTTTTAAACAATTATTACTGCTGTTCAAAGAATGAACAACTAAAAAGCTTTTGTGCTTAGTGAAATTTCAAAAGATTCATTGTGAATAATTAAGTTAATCAAAATGGTATGGATCTTCTCCAGGTACACATACTCCTGGGCAGAATAAATGATATTCCTTAGGAGACTTCTGGCAGTTTATGATTTAAATCAGAAAACCACTATGTGAAAAGAGACAAATATAATAAGAACATATAGAAATAAATCCAGGTAACTATTGTCACTGAATGTAAATAAAGCTTTTTTACTAAAGTGTAGATAGAGAGGTTTGCTCTCTATATGCTCTTCCAGTTAAACAGAGAGTTTCAGGAATAACTAATGTGTCAATAACCTTTGAAATTTAATTAAGAAAAAACTTTGTGAAAAGACAAGGAATGCTTTTTGAGGTGTAGCTTAGTCATTGGAAAAGTTAAGAGATGAAAGTAGGGCTTTCAGAATAAATATCTGAGAAAGTTTAGGGGAAAAGCTAAGATTCAAGGAGTGAACATTTTGATCATGGCTGATAGTAAATAAAAGCCACTATAAAGATCAAAGAAGTTTTAATTTTTTAAAAATTCTATTACTTCGAAATACATAAACAACACAACACACACATTTTTCTTTTCCAGTCTTCCATCCAAGACCCAAAGTAACTAAATGTGGGAGAGGAGGGAAAGAGGGACAGAGAAGGAGAGGGGGGAAAGATTAGAGAAAGAGAAGGACAGAAAAGCTGACATGGTGGAGAAAAGATGTACTTTATGGTACCATGTGACCTATCCGTCCTTCTCACTTAAACTTACTGTGAAGATGTAAAACAGGAAAGACAAAAAATAAATAAATAAAAATAAAAAATAAAAAATAAAATGGTTGGAAGGCTTGCGTCTGTAGCAGCCATCTCTTTAGGCTTCACACCTTCATCTTCTTAGAACCCTTACTATTACTGAAGGAAAGTCAGCGCTTCCTAGCCAGAAGCTGGGCTGTAGAGGATTCTAGAAGCAGCTGGTTCTTCCGTTCCACGGGCGTTCATGCACCACGTTGCCTTCTCTTCCCCAGACCTGCGCTAGGGTCTGGGTTTACTGTTGACTCTGGTATTTCGGTGTAGGGTCTAAGAGACAGTGTCACATCCAAGAAGACCTGGAGTGTGCCTTTTCCCGGAAGGGAATACTAATGCGTCCCTCCTGCGGGGTTACACTACCTGATCCACAAAACCGTGACTTTTCCCGGTGGCTTTTTCCGCCCACCTCGCTCCAGTTGCCGTTTGGTTTGTTTGGGTTTTGTTAAAGGGTGAAGTGCTAAGCCCCGCCCACCGTCGTAAATGGCCTGTCACTCCGTCCCGCTGTGCGGTCCTGATTGGCCGGCAGGACCGGGTCGTCCGGCCTCGCCCCCGCTTCCCTAGCCGCTCTCTGGGTCTCGGGTTTTAGCCCAAGGTGGAGAGCGGGATTCCGGCGGGCGGCGCTAGGAGCAGGTGCAGAGGCATCTTTTTTCCGGCTGTTGCTGCTCTTCTTCCTCCAATCCTGGGTCTCAGTCAGGAAGGGACGAACATTCTTCCTGTGCTGCTGGAGCTTTAGGGAACTGTTGCTCAGAGCCTAGGCACTTCAGACATTTCATCTCACTCGTTTTTGTGATTTCACTGTAAAAATCACCTGCACATTTATAACCCTGTGACTCTTCTTCTCTATGCTGAGACCGGGTCCGCGTACTGCGGGGAGCTGTCTAGGGTGCTGAAGCTTCCCAACCGTTTGTCTACACCAACACCACGCGGGGTTAGATTGCACATTTTCATTCTGTCTTTCTGGTTCCCCATGCCTTGGATAAGACTATTTTCAGGACCGTGAATATCTCTCCTTATCATGGCCCACGTGAGACACTTTCGGACATTAGTTTCGGGATTTTACCTCTGGGAAGCAGCATTGTTACTCAGGTGAGTCTGCTTGGATTTAACAGTTGGAGAACTCATTATGCTTATGCATTATGTTGCAACCACTTGTTATTGATGAAACAGGGAAATTTGCAATTGTATATTGACTTGTTGAAACAATCCAGTTACTCGTATTGTTTTCTATCTAAATTATCTAGCAGTCTATCTATTGAGACCTAGTCATTTGCTTTTTCATTGATTAGTGCATTTTAGTAACTGGCATCCTACGTTATTTGCAGCTGAGAAAAAAAAAAAATTATTTCAGAAGCCTACGTTTTCCTTCTCAAATTTCTTTTAAAGTTTTCCTTTTCTAAGTGAATTATGTAATTTGGGTATTACCATCTTTCTGAAAGTTACAAAACATTTAGTATTTAGAAATGAGACATTACTTTTTTAAAAGCAGAAATGTAGACCATAGTCATTCACTGATGAGAGAAACTCGAAACATTGTTGATATATTCAGAGGTAAGTTAAATGAATCAAAATAAAGGCCTAGCAAGTACTATTTTCTAATGACCTAATTCAGGTAATACATGAAGGCAAAATCATAAATAGATTATTAGATCTGTTCTATGTAATGAATACTCTTGAAGAAAGTAATATTATAATAAAGCCATTAAACTATAAAATTGTTCTATGACATGTCATTTTCTTATCACGATCCTGCCATATTTGGCAGGCTTAAAAATAATTTAAAGAGTTTAAGAGAACTAGGCAAAGGATCAGATAATGTTACCCCTGTTATTAATGTGTAGAAATAAGGTACTGCTCATATAGAATTTTGACCCACCAAAATAAATTTAATTTTACTGTTACAATTAATTGCCATAGGATTTCCATTTTTTATGGCTTGCAAGGTTTTTGAAAGAGTATTTAAGTCAAATAGCTAGAGTAACTAAGTTATATGTATATTGATTTCTACTTGAAGTATGTAAATATTCTTCATTGCTATGCTGAATTTTTCATCTTTGGGCTACCATTAAAAAATTCAATACTGTATCTCAAACAACCTTATAGAAAGTTATGTTATTTTGATATGCCTATATTTAACAGTAGCTAATCGTGATAGTTATTTCTGAAATTATTGATTTTTTTCCCAAAATAAGAAGCCATTTTTAATCAAAGTAATTTCAATGAAAAACATTTTCATATGTTTTAGTAAATTTGTGTAACTTTATAGTTGTCATAAATTTTATTTGTAATAATTAAAACTATGTGGAGCTTTCATATTTATGAAATTTTTATGTTAAGAAGTACAAACTTCATTTGAAAATTTAAATTGATCATTTCCCTATAATATATTTCTTAATGTCTTAGATGATAGAATGCTTTTTTTTTTTTTTTTTTTTCAAAGAAATCAGATTAGCCTAGTTGATAGATACTTAGATTTAGGAAGCTATAGTCATAAACCAAAATGCTTTGGTCAATGAGGTTAAATTTGTATTATAGCAATTCACTATGATATTTGTTAAAATATGTTCTGAGATAAATAATCTTCATCATTAGATCCCCTGATTTTTGTTCAATTTTGTTAAAAGTTATGAAAAGCTATTTCAAATGGATGATTGTGATTATAAGAATTTATCTTCATTAATGTTAAATAATTTTGGTTAGTAATAAATTTTATGAGTAACTCAAAAATGTAAATCTTTGAGAAGATATACAACATACAAAAGTTTACTTCTTATGTTCTTCGTCAAATTTTTCTTTCTCCTTTCACAAATCAAATAAATTTTTTCTCTATCTGTAACTAGTCTTAGATGAGAGTAGGTCATCACTCTATGAAGAACTTTAATCATATTTTTAAAAAATTAAGCATTTTCACTTTTAGTGATGATCCTCAAAGGAAGATTTCCGATAGAAAAAAAAGGAAGCTCCCTCTACTGGAAATATTTTGTACAATAAGTGTCTTCTTGGAATGATTATTTATTTTCTAATTCTAGTCCTGATGTATTGAGCACAAAGGAAACGGGAAAAAAGATAAAGACAAAAAAAGTATTGGCATTAATTCCTAATATATTTTTAAATTTGAAAACAGCTTACCAGGGCAATTTGGAGGCAAGAACAACCAACAGATACCACTGATATTTACAAGTAAATAATTTACTGGTTCAGACTTTTTATTTCATAGGCTTTAAAGACTTTTAAAAAGTTTTGTTGAGATACAACATACACAGACAAAAGTGCACAAATAATATATTTCCCTCTAGTTAAAGTTTTATAAAGGGAACACACCCAAGTGAAGAGACCACAGTTCAACAAGTAGAAGTGTGATTGTCACAGAAGCACTCACCCCACTCTCTTCCTCCACCATAATCCTTTCCAAGGCACCACCTTGGCCAAAGGTAATCACTCTCCTAACTTACAATTAAAAAATGTGTTTTCCATTTTATAACTTTATATAAATACTCCGAGTCTGCTTCATTTTTATAAGCATCATGTTTATATGATTTATCCATACTGTTGCATGTAGCAATAGCTTATTCATTCTCATTGCTGTGTGATATGCCATTATATGAATACATCATAATTAACTTATCTATTGTCCTATTGATTTGGCAATTTCTTTGGTTTTGTTTAGTATTGTTATGAATATTTTTGAACATCTTTTGTTGTGAATACATGGATGCATTTTGGATCATTAAGTTGAAGTCCAAGACTTTCTTTAGAAGGGGAATTGCTAAATGTAGCATAGGAATGAGTATGTTTAACTTTAGTAGGTACTGTCAGTTTTCCAAAGTTGTTGTATGTTTTAACACTCCCATCAGCAATGTACAAGAGTTTCTGTTGCTTACTAGTACACAATTTGATCACTGTAATGTTATACTATACAAATTTTTAGCATTTCTAGCATATTTTTACAATCCTACAGATGATACTTTAGTACTTTTATGTTTTAAAAAGCACTAAAATTATCATCTTTATTTAGTAAATAAGCATTATAAGATGAAAGCAGCAGAACAAAAATATGTACAAAATATTTACAAAAAAGTTTTTAAAACTTTCATACTTGGTTTGGATACTGCTATTTTATGAAACAATTCTTCTATGGCTTTTGTGCTTTAATTATCATATTAATAAAATAAAGAACAAAATGTCAGTGTTCAGCTTTCTTTGAAATGCAGATAAGTGATTATATTATGAAGAGCTTGCAGAATAAATTCCAAAAGCAGGGAAACAGCCAAAAATATTTCATTTAAGTTGATTACTTTCTCACCATACCATTTAATTTTTTATCTTTACAAGTTAATATCAACATGTAATTGCTATTTGAATAAACTAAGGCACACTGTGTCAAAACCAGAATGTGTGCATTTCAGATGTCATAATAATAAAAAATATAATATTTTCTTGGTTTACCTCAAAGCCTAAGTAAAATTTTTTAGTATAGAACTTGCTGGTTTTGCTTTTGGTATGTTTTGGAGGATGAGAGGAATCCTTTTTAATGTTGTCTCTATTTTTCTATGTAAGATATTGAAGAAAACTATATTTCTAGGAATAAATTTTTACTATTATTATGACTTACTACATGCAGATGTAGCAAGATTCTATATTGTTTTTAAAATATTTGCTATATATAACATGATTGTTCCCTTTTTGCCTGAAAATCACAATAAATTGTTTCATGTATAGAAGAATCATTGTCCAGTCAACACTTCAAGAAGTTTGCCCTGCTGATTTAGAGAACGGCCTGAAAAATATTTCCTCTTCTATATAGTTTTTCTTTCCTTAACCACACAACTGTGTACTGAGGCAAGTCAAACAGCAATTATGTGTTTACTGTATAAGGATAAGCAATTGAACAAGATTTATTCATGAAATTCTGTGCACAAAATTTTGTGCTAGTACAATTTAGCTATGGATGATTGAACGAATATCACCTTTTCCATTTCAAAACTTAGAGTCTAGAAGAAACTGAAAAGAGCCAAACAACAAAAGAAAAAAGTAAAGTTAGCAATAGTTTAGGGAATATAAAGATGGAAAACTATCAAGATGCCTTGGTACTTGTGCTGGGCCTTGTAAGATAGGGGCAAAATGATATATAACGAGAATTCCTGTTCGAAAGGAATGATACAGGTATACAGTATGTGATTTGGAAATGGCGACTGTCAAATTCAGTTAAAGAAATTACAGTTTATGATTTAAAACTATATTGTACTAGCAACAACTGTGGAGCTAGCTACATTAATACAACTACAAGATTATGGAGGAGCCACAGCATCACCTCACAATGGAATATGGCTAAAATTTAGAAATAAATAATTTAATTATAACTGAGTAGTTATTATTACAGGAATAGTTTTATAACTTGACTCAAAATACCTCTATTAGTTCTTATCCTTCAGAGGTAGTGTTTACCTCAAAATTACAATTAGTCATAGGATTGGTGGTAGTAATTATTTAAGAGTTATATAAAGAAACAATGACAGAAGTACTAGAATACAAATTTAAGCTGATTGTTTTAGAACTTGGAGACCATATGAGAATGTTTCTTCAAAATGTAGTTTCTTAAAAGAAATAGTGAAATCTAGTAGAAGATTTTGCTAATTGGAGGAAAAGAGGACATTGAATTTGGTTTGAGATATTTTCAGGTTAAGATGCTTGAAGAAGAGCTAGGTTTCCTGCCATCAGCTAGAAATGCAGATATTTGCATAGATTTAAATGGCAGATGATAGATTTACAAAATGTTTTAAAGGTGAATGTACTGTGGTACAAAGAAGGAATGAAAAATAGATTTGTTGAGGATGAGGATAGAACACTTTACTCAGAGATCCCCGAGCTCAGCTGAAGAGATGAGGCTTATCAGAGCCAAGTGATGAAGTTGCAGATTATATCATAGTTTTATGCTATTTAACTCAAGGACCAGTTCTTATTATCATCATATACTAATACATTTCCATCACTTATCAAGAGAACATTGACATTAGCATTTCTCCAGTTTCAACTAATCTAATAAACTAGTCCCAATTTACAGATGACATATTTTACTCATGTTTCCTCAGGAAGTTTTCAGAAAATTATTTTGGAGAAGGTACATCTCTACTTTTTCTTCTATTATGAAACGTATCTATTAGATCCTCCTTAATTTGCCCACCAAACTTGTCTCCTACCCTTTCCCATAGGATTAATTTTATACTTGCATTAACAGTACTTACAGAAAATAAATTCATATGTATGCATATACATATGTGGAAATATAATGTTTTTATTTTTTGAGTTTTAGGTTTTGTCTGTTTTTTCATTAGGTGGATGGTATAGCCTGTGGCTTTATTTTGCTTGTGTAAGTGGCCAAGAGAGATGAGTAACTCCTCAAGAGAACTGGTTCTGAAGTGAAGGCAGAAATTCCCAGACAGAACCAACTGTTTAGCAACAAACATAGTGTGTAAATGGACTGAGCTGTCCAGTAAATTAATCTATTCTAACAATTGCATGGCAACAACACACATTTTCAGTAAATGCAGTTTTGAATCCTCAGATGTTATCAGAAGAGGAAACAGTGGTAAAACAATGCAGCTCCATCATAGTATATTTCTAAAATTTTTTTCAGAATCTCCTTACTGAAGATGCTTTTAGAAGGAAGTATTACTTAATACCTCATAGGCAATGTGATGGACAGAAGCAATCACCTCAGTGGTACAATTAGGAATTGCATAAAATTTGAAGGTCTCTGGAAAAAGCTTCCTGAATGGAAGAATTTGCAATGTAAGCAATGAAGAATTCTCCATGAGTGCATACATACATTTGCCATAACCAACCAAGAATTACAACCAAACCCTGAGATATTTCTGATAATATTATACAACCATTGGAAACATAGAATGATTGGGCTTACAGTGGAGGTAACTGGTCCATCCAACATCCTACATAAATTTTAGAATTTCTGAACAATGTCTTCAACAGGTGGTCATCACTTAAATTTAAAAATTCCTAGTGATAAGGACTTTCTCAGAAGGAAAATATTTACTGATTTTAATTAGTAAAAACTAAAATGGCTTCTGCTCTCTCCTAGACAAAGTGAACTACTTTTTCCTATATGTAAATCCACAAATTTTGTTTCTGTGTTCTGTGAGGTTTTCCTCCACTTAAGATGACCTTCCTGTTCATAAAAATTGTGCCTATATTTGAGCCATGGTTTTAAATGGTTTTCCATGCAGGTGCTCCATGCATGAAGTTTGGATTCTTTAGTTTCAGAGAGCCTGTGGCATTCTACCTGAATATCTCTATATATAACTTCTATAACAAAGTATGGAGCAATGGCTACATCCAAAGCAGTGTGTTTAGTAGTGGGGAAACAAAACCCCAACTTTTAACATGATATCACTGTGGAGCAGAGAATCTGTGATATCTATTTCTAATTTGTATTTTAGATTTTCATGCAAGCTTTTTCTCTGTATCTAAATTTTAACTACCATGGGAATAGAATCATTTCTGGCCTTTGTTTTACATCCGTAATGCATATTTCAATGTCATGCACTGAGATGACATCTGCCTGTCTGTCACATCTATCTATGATTTTAGATTTGAATTCTATTTAGTTGTCCGTGTTATCATGTAAAAAGGAAACATTGTGTTCAAGATCTCATAGACTTTATGGGATCAAACAATCTCCTTAGAAAATATTACCTACTTCAAGAGGAGGTTGTAAAACAGAACAAATTGCCAGCATCTAGTGGAAAAGTAAATGGTTTGCTTCTTTGCCCCATGAAAAACTGAATTTGCATTGTGTAATGCATTTGCATTGTGTAATGTAATGTGTATTTTTCAACAATGTTTTTCATTGTTGCCTCTTAAGGCACCTTTTGTAGACACTTTTTTGTAGCTGACTTCCATGAAATTGTAATATCAAATACTTCATGTATTTTCTTATGTACTTTTTCTACATATTTACTTTAAAAATAATATTTTTTGTCAACTCAACAGGAAATTTCTGCCCACCCACCTTGGGATGATATCACCCCTTGGTATAACGTTTGCTACTCTTTTATGATACTTCTTTGACTAAGGTCCTAGAATTTAAAATTTTGGGTCATCACATAGAAATAAAGCCATAAAACAAGTATTTATTTATGTTGAATTTTACTAGAACTTTGCCGCTTTTTATAATAAACAAGTAATTTGCATTATGTATATACTGACACTCTGTAAAATCAGTTAGTCTTAAAGCATTAGAGAACTTTAGCAGTATTTTTTTCCATAAATGCACATGGTTCCCAGAAGTCATTGAGCTTTCTCCCTAGACACTTCTGCTCTTACTAATGCCATATCATACTTTTATTCAAATATCTTTAAAAATAAAAATGTGGCACATATACACCATGGAATACTATGCAGCGATGAAAAAAGATGAGTTCATGTCCTAGCAACATGGATGATCTGGAAACCATCATTCTCAGCAAACTGACACAAGAACAGAAAATCACACACTGCATGTTCTCACTCATAGGCGGATGTTGAACAATAAGAACACATGGACACAGGGAGGGGAGCATCAAACACCGGGGTCTCTTGGAGGTACTAGGGGAAGGACAGTGGGGGGTAGGGAGGTTGGGAAGGGATAACATGGGGAGAAATGTCAGATATAGGTGATGGGGGGATGGAGGCAGCAAACAATATTGCCTTGTACGTACCTATGCAACAATCCTGCATGATCTGCTCATGTGCCCTAGAACCTAAAGTACTATATATACACACACACACATATATATACACACATATATATGTATGTATATATGTGTATATATGTATGTATATATATATAAAAAAGAAAGGAAAAATAATAATATTGTATATATTATCAATTCTGAGTCATTGTTTTTTCCATACACTCCTAACTAGGTTTAGACTCAGTTGGCTTTGTTTTTGATGTCAAATACATGTAAAAAGGTTGCATTCTTTCTTAAAGTTAACTTTTAGTTATAAAGCAAGATTTCAACAGTTGGTCCTGATATTAGCTCTGGGTGTTCCCTAGTTCAGGAGTTAGGAAATATGTACAAAAGTCTGAAAGTAATGTTACTAGGAATTTTTTTTAAATGACTGGCAGATAATTGTGATGACAAGTAAAATATTACTAATGAAAGGAAAATAGATATAATTGCTAAATCAGTACAATTTGAGGAAATCACCAGCAAATAATGTTTGCCTTCTTCGTGGGTGGTGGGGGGAATGTGTCAGGTTGGTCATCTAATACTTTAGGTGGATGCCTGCAAGAAGATAAGTGATTTGAGCCTCAATGAAATGACTACCCAAATGTCCTCCATTGAATGACTGGGAGAAAAATGCGAATCCCACCTCTTTGCTTGGCTAATTCCTGTTTAACTCATTTCACATTCTCTAAGAAGTCTCTGATTTCACGGTGAGGATGCTTCCTCCGTGTCCCAATGCCACATATCCCAGGGCTGTTGCCACAGTCTGAGTTCTCCATCTAGTTCAGACTGTGAATTTTTTGAGGGCAGGGACCAAAATACATTCCCAATTCTATCCTCAGGTCTTAAGAGTGTCTAGCTTGCTTTCAGGGCTCATTAATTTCTGGAGCACTCTTCCTTCTTTTCAAATGCAAATTAACAATTTCAGATAAATAACTCCAGCTATAACCAAAATTACTATGCTATCATTCTGTGCTATACAGGGGGAACATTTGATGAGGAATTTGGTACAGCTTATTTTTCTTTTATTCCTAACTTTATGTGTCTGTGGTAATATATTTACCCACTTGCCTCTTCTCTCTCTTTTCACAGAAAAATATCTAGAAAAAATATTCTAAAAGTTTTCATTTTCTTACTCATCTATGCCTTACTTGTTCTCATTTGGGAACAATTCCCACCTGTACTCTAAGCAGTAGTGATCAGCTTTCACATGTGATGGCTTCTCTTTTAAATGTTGTCAACTAAAATAATGCTTCATAGCATAATAGCTGTAGAAAATTATTTCATATATAAGGTCTATCTTTAAATCAATGTATGATGCATCTACTTTTAAAAAAAGATATTTGCACTGAAAGAGAAAGCACAACCAAATGACAACCCTGAATATTAATCAAAATGTATTCGCAAGGTATCATACTTGAATTTTGTTATTGTACCTATCAGAGCTCTAGGATCAGAATGTCTAATAAGTTTTCAATTCTCTAGATAGATGGGAGAACCATTGTATCACAGAACATATGTATTTGTCTTTAAATCACTTTGTTTACATACATTTATGTGTTGATCCTAAGAGTCTCTGTAAAAGGTAGTTCAGTGATTATTTTTTGCTGACAATTACTGAAAATATAATTATGAATAACTACCCAAAATAGTAAAAATAATAAATATTGAGTAAAATCTTTTTTTTTTTTTTGGAATGGAAAAGAGTATAAAAATTCTTTATAAAGAAGAAGGAAACATTAAGTGAATCTTGAGCAGTTCATGGCATTTGAATGGGCAGAAAAGAGAGAAGAGCATTTCGGGCAGAAAAAGCACTGTTGGCACAGGCCATAGTTTCCATCTGGAACAGAGAATATGGCTAACTTCATGGAGATATTTCCACATAGGCCCTCACATTTTCTTTTCAAATAAATTCATGCTGTATTGTGTTAGGACTAGCTGCTGAGGGAAAATCTGTATGACTCTTCTAGGGAGTTATAAAATATCAGCAAATGTTTATTCAAATAATATTTTTCTCTGTTACAAAATTTTTCCTTGTCATCACTTGTTTGTAAGGGAAGAACATATTCTAATAAGCTACTCTATATTCATTTGTCCAACTGATGTCAATATACACGTTTTTGTTAATTTACATAATTTAAAATCAGTTTGTTCTACTTATCAGAAGTTTAAAGATGGAAATTTAATTTAAACTTAAAGATGGAAACAAGACAAAAATCCAATAAAAAGGAGAGGTATAAGTTTTCCTAAGTTTATAAACAAGTGATTACATTTCTGATAAAGGATAAAGATGGAAATATGTAATGAAATCCTAACCCCAAGAACTTAGAGACAATCTGTTTTTATAAATTACTTTCTTATTAATAACCAAACAATCTAATATGCATTAAATGACATTTTCCGCCAGTTATTAAATCATTCCTTTATAAGAAGTGACTTACCTTTAGTCTATTAAAACACCAAGAGATCTTTCTTTTTATTGTATATCCCACTGTCTATCACAAATAAATGGACCTCTGTGTCCTTAACTTGCCTCCTGTTTTATTTATTGGTAAGAATAGAATCAGCAGAGGATTATAAAGATAGAACTATTATAAATCTTCCTTCTATTTAATGTTGTTTCTTTGTAAAGCCCTTAAAACACTTGAAAAGATTCTAAAATATGTTTCCCCTGAAATCTCTGAAATTTAGGGTATCTTTTCCTGCAAATCTTAAATAGGGTGAGAATCATCAAAGTCATTGACTCTGCTGCAGACCTTTGCTGGTGCCTCCTGAGACTATAGTGGAGAATTAGGTTTTATGTGTAGCCTAAATGTTTTTTCCTAAGTGATAACCATGATCCTAAAATTTTGTTCTATTTCAAAAGGGCAAAATGCATATCATTCTCTGTGGGTATATGTATTGTTATTATATATGTCATCTCACAGCAAAGATTACACTGGAAAAGCTAAATTGATATGAAAACATCCAAATTCCTAAAGAAAAATCAGAATTAAATCTCAAAAGCATAGTAGTAAAAAGATGAGATATATGCCTCTACAAAAAATAGCTAGTTTATTTTAGATGTTTTCTAAATTAACTGTCCTTCAATTCTATCATCTCTCCTCATTCACTGAGTGCTATGTGAAAATAAGAAGGAATAAGACTCAGAGATTAAAATTTAAATAAGACTCAGGGTTAAAATGTAAAGTGTAGAGCTGTTTCCATCCAACTACAACTTTTATTAAACCAGCATTGTCAAAATATGATAATCTCTCTTTAGTAGAAAATATGTACTTAGCATTATGGCTATATTTTCTTATTTAATTTAATACTAGTAACCTTAGTCAGGCGTAGTGGCTCACACCTATAGTCCCAGCACTTTGGGAGGCTGAGGTAGGTGGATCATTAGAGGTCAGGCATTCAAGATCAGCCTGGCCAACATGATGAAACCCCGTCTCTACTAAAAGTACAAAAACTAGCCGGGCATTGTGGTGCACTCTTGTAATCCCAGCTACTAGGGTGACTGAGGCAGGAGAATTGCTTGAATCCAGCAAGTGGATGCTGCAGTGAGCTGAGATAGTGTCACTATACTCCTGCCTGGGTGACAGAGTGAGATTCCATCTCAAAAAATATCTACATTAGTAACCCTAATGCCAGATACCTGTCTTTGTTTCTAAAATTCATTGTATAGTAGAAGTGAGGGCTGTTGAATGGCAAGAAAGTAAGTAAGGGATGAACAGACCAGCCTCTTATTGTTGTTTTAGTACAGATTAGATTCATTTGTGAGTGATAGAAAGTACACAATAACATTGGTTTAAGAAATGTTTTTCTTCCTCTTAAGAGGAAAAGAAAAGACAAGAAAATAAAAGAATGAAAACAAAAGAAAAACTATGCAAGTGAACAGCTCAAGGCTGGAATGGGGGATTGCCAATCCTTCTCTCTTGTTTTGCCACTCAAATGTGGGATTTCCTCTTGGAGATTGAAGATACATCCTCTTCTTTCATTCATTCTGGCTTCTTTTTAGCCATCAGAGAAAAGAAGAGGCTTCTCTTTACAAACACTTCCAAGATGTTAAAGATATTCCAGTTTTCCTGGCAGCCTTGTGTGCCCCTCTGGCCAAGTTCTGGACAGGAAGTTGTAAATAGAAGTGGCATGCTGAATTTCTTGGAAGCATCTCTAAAGTATGTCCAGAGATTCCAGATGCATTCTGCCCTGTGGAACTCAGACTTTAACTGAAGCAAAAAGGATGGTTACAAATAGGAAAGGAGCATGATCAGATTATCTCAGAAATATCACTAAAGAAGTAATATGGAATTAGTTGAGGGGTGGATACCCCATTTTATATGATGTGATTATTACAATTACATATGGCATTCCTATATTGAAACCTTTCATGTACACCATAAATATATACACCTGCTATGTACCCACAAGAATTACAATTAAAAAATAAAAAACACAAAGCATGCCAAGAATTTGACAACACAAATTATAAAAAAGACAAATAATAAGAAAATGTGTTGATCAGTGGGGAGGGGCAAAACTGGCTTCAGAGAACATAGTATGTGATCGACACTATAGCACATTTCAAAAATAGAGAGAAGGAAACACAATGAGAAATGACCCCTCAAAAAAAAAAAAAAAAAGACTTGTCTATTGATTGGATGTGAGAAAAGAGAGTGGTGTAAGATAACCATATTTACTCCTTTATTAACTGGGAGAATGATAGTGTCATGACAAAGATAGAGTATACAAGAAAAGCAACAGTCCTATAGACAATATTGTGAGTTAAGTTCTAGATAAATACAGTGAATGTGATGCCTATGAGATACCCACTTAACAAATATACAGGTGGGAATACAAGACCTGGAAATAGGTGAGATTAGATGGCTAGAACTCTGGGACAGGGTTTTCCAATATTTTTCATTGTTGAGAAGCACAGTTGGATGTTTCATCCAGTTGGGGTAAATAAACCTGGTGACTCAAAGAGATTCCTGGTCCATGGTCTCTAGCTGTGCTAGGCCCCAGCCCCTGGGGAACGCAGATGAGGAAAGGTCCTTCCCTGTTATGGACTGAGCTATTCAATGTGTCGTCTTTTAACCAGCAGGAAAATCATAACCTGGAAGCTTGTTAGAACTACAAACACTGTCTTCCACCACATATTCACTGAATCAGAATGTGCATTATATCAAGTGATATGGTTTGGCTGTGTCCCCACTCAAATCTCATCTTGAATTCCTACGTGTTGTCGGAGGGACTTGGTGGAAGGTAATTGAATCATGGGGGCAGATCTTTCCCATGCTGTTCTCGTGGTAATGAATAAGTCTCACAAGAGCTGATGGTTTTCAAAAGTGGAGTTTCCTTGTACAAGCTCTCTCTCTGTCTGCTGTCATCCATGTAAGATGTGACTTGTGCCTCTGCCATGATTGTGAGGCCTCACCAGCCGTGTGGAATTCTAAGTCCATTAAACCTGTCTTTTGTAAATTGCCTAGTCTTGGATATGTCTTTATCAGCAGCATGAAAAAGAACTAATACAGTACATTGGTACTGGTAGAGTTCGGTGCTGCTGAAAAGATACCTGAAAATATGGCAGCAACTTTGGAATTGCGTAACAGGCAAAGGTTGGAACAGTTTGGAGGGCTCAGAAGAAGACAGAAAATATGGGAAAGTTTGAAACTTCCTAGAAACTTGTTGAATGGTTTTGACAAAAATGCTGATAATGATATAGACAATGAAATCCAGGTTAAAGCAGTCTCAGGTGGAGATGAGGAACTTGTTGGGAACGGGAGCAAAGGTGACTGTTGTTATGTTTTAGCAAAGAGACTGGTGGATTTTTGCCCCTGCCCTGGAGATTTGTGGAACTTTGAACTTGAGAGAGATTATTTAGGGTATCTGGAAGAAGAAATTTCTAAGCAGGAAAGCATTGAAGAGATGACTTGGATGCTGTTAAAGGCATTCAGTTTTAAAAGGGAAATGGAGCATAAAAGTTCAGAAAATTTGCAGCTGGATGAGGCCATAAAAAAGAAAATCCCATTTTCTGAGGAGAAATTCAAGCTGGCTGCAGAAATTTGCATAAGTAATGAGCAGCCAAATGTTAATCACCAAGATAATGGGGAAAATGTCTCCAGGGCAAGTCAGAGATCTGTGGCAGCCCCTCCTATCACAAGTCTGGAGGTTTAGGCAGAAAAAATGGTCTTGTGGGCCAGACCAGGATCCCTTTGCTGTGTGCAGCATAGGGAATTGGTGCCCTGCATCCCAGCCAATCCAGTCATGACTCAAAGGGGCCAAGGTACAGTTCAGCTGTTGCTTCAAACGGTGGAAGCTGCAAGACTTGTCAGTTTCCAAGTGATGTTGAACATGTCAGTGCATACATATCAGGAACTGAGGTTTGGAAACCTCTGCCCAGATTTCAGAGGATGTATGGAAATGCTTGGATGCTGAGGCAGAAGTTTGCTGCAGGTGCAGGGCCATCACGGAGAACCTCTGGAGCCCCCACACAGAGTCCCTACTGGGGCATCATTTAGTGGAGCTGTGAGAAGAGGGCCACCATCCCCCAGATCCCAGAATGGAAGATCCAGTGACAGCTTGCACTGTGTGCCTTGCACTTTGTGGAAAAGCCACAGACACTCAATGCCAGCCCATAAAAGCAGCCAGGAGTGGGAATGTGCCCACAAAGCCACAGGGTAGACCTGCTCGAGGCCATGGGAGCCCACCTCTTACATAAGCATGACCTGGATGTGAGACATGGAGTCAAAGGAGATCATTTTGGAGCTTTTAGATTTGATTTCCCTGCTGCATTTGGACTTGTATGGGGCCTGTAGCTCTTTTGTTTTGTCCCATTTCTTCCATTTGGAATAGCTGTATTTACCCAATGCCTGTACCCCCATTGTAACTAAGAGGTTACTAACTTGTTCGTGATTTTATGAGCTCATGGACAGAAGGGACTTCCTTTGTCTCATATGAGACTTTAGACTGTGGACTTTTGAGCTAATGCTAAAGTAAGTTAAGACTTTGTGGGGACTCTTAGGAAGGCATGATTGGTTTTGAAATCTGAGGACATGAGATTTGGGTGGGGTCAGGTGTGGAATCATATGGTTTGTTTGTGTCCCCATCCAGATCTCATCTTTAATTCCCACATGTTGTGGAGGACATGGTGGGAGGTAATTGAATCATGGGGACAGATATTCCCCATGCTGTTCTTGTGACAGTGAATATGTCTTACAAGATCTGATGGTTTTAAAAAGGGGAATTTCCCTGCACAAGCTCCCTCTGTTTGCTTGTTGCCATCTATGTAAGATATGAGTTGCTTCTCTGCCATGATTGTGAGACCTCCCCAGCCATGTGGAACTGTAAGTCCATTAAACATCTTTCTTTTGTAAATTGGCCAATCTCAGTTATGTTGTTATGAGCATCATGAAAATGAACTAATGCATCAAGCTTTCCAGACTCCACTGGTAGAGTGGCAAAGTGGCAGAGAAGGATAGAGAAGAAGAAGCATCTGGCCATTACAGAGAAGCAGCTTGACTTCAGGGGGACTGCTTGAACAGCAGGACTTTGAAGAATATTTCAGTTAGGGATGGCCAGACTCCAGGGACAAACTACCTTCTCACTCCATCCCCTTTCCAGCTCCCGATCCTGCTGAGAGCCACTTCCACTAATCAATATAATTCTCCACATTTACCACCGTTCACTTTATTCATGCAACCTGATTCTTAATGGATACTGGACAAGAACTCAGGTACTAAGAGGGCAAGTACAAGAGGCTGTCACCATGACCCTCCAGTCAGGTACTAAAAGGGCAAATGCAAAAGGCTATCACATAACCCTCCACTGAGCTGTTAAACACTTAAGCTATCAATGGGCAGCAAAGCTAAAAGAGCATACTGTAGCACATGCCTTCTAGGGCTCCAGAGGTCATGGTTACCCCTCTTGGTGCTGCTGCAGGGCCACACAGAGTTCTATGCCTGCCAGCACCCAGAAGCTTTCCTGGCCCCTGCACCCTCTCACCTGTGTGTTCCCCTTCCCACGAGAGGTTGAGAGCTGTGGGCTGAGTAAATGAGCTAATCACTTTGTGAGTCCCACCAAGGGGTCGGCTGCAGAAGGACATTTGAGTCATCCTTGTTTATCGTATGGAGAAAAGACATCAATGTATTTGGAAATGCTTAGAAAGAGACAAGAGGAATACAGAAGAGATAGAGCAAAGTCATTAAATTAAGATGACAAAGAAGAATTTTAACAGCAATAGTTGAAGGATAGATTTTTTTTTTTTTTTTTTAGATGGAGTCTGCTGTCTCACCCAGGATGCAGTGCAGTGGTGCAATCTCGACTCACTGCAATCTCTACCTCCTCTGTTCAAGCAGTTCTCTTGTCTCAGCCTCCCAAGTTGCTGGGACTAAAGGCGTGTGCCACCACACCTTGCTATTTTTTTTTTTAATTTTTAGTAGAGACAGTGTTTCCTTGAGTTAGCAAGGATGGTCTCAATTTCCTGACCCTGTGATCTCTTGACCGAGGCCCACCTCAGCCTCCCAAAGTGCTGGGATTACAGGCATTATCCACTGTGCTCAGCCAAAGATAGATTTTAAATCAGAAAAGGGCTAAGTCTTTGGAAGTAAATAGAAAGAGGTTAGAATAGAGGCAGAATATATTAGGCTATAGATTTAGAGGCTGTAATTTCATAATTCAGCATAATTCATCAGTTAAATACTCAATTATATCTTTGAAGTAGGAGGTCTCAAATATGATAAAGATGAACAACGAAACAGACCAGCGTAGGCTGATGCAACCGGTTACAAGGCAACAAAGGAAAGAGCCAAGTCTGTGTTATTTCTGGTACTGTGGCATGGCCACACTGTAGTTCTCATAGAGGATTCAGTCCAGCCTCATTGCAGCAGACATTTCTATTGCTCCAAAGAGGAAGTGAATGAAGCCAATGCATGATCTTTATTAAGGTTGCACTAATTTTGGTGGCAAAGTCAGAGACAGAAAACGCATCACCTAATTAAAATTCTCTGTTTATTTTTCTAAAGTAGCACTGTATTAGGCTTTTCTAGAGAAAAAATAATCATCTTATCACTCTGTAAAAGGTGAAATATGACTCATTTAATTAAAATCATAGGACAATCTAATCTTTTCATGGGAAAATATGAGACTGAACCAAATTCAAACGTTTGATTCTTTTTTAAAATTTCTATATATGAGCACCAAGGTTGGCAGTGCTGGCTTATATTTTTCACTTACATTTCTGAACCATTTTCTTTACATGTTGAAAATAGCTAGCCTTTTTGCACAAAGCACAGTCTCTAGGGATTTTTCATGCTTGATTAAAGAAATGTGTGTGCTCTTATTGCCACAGGAAATAACTTCTGTAATTTAGAGGCTGTCTGAACCTGCTTGTTTCCTGGGAAACTGTTAATGTTTTGCCCATAATAGTTTAGGTATATAGATAGAAGAAAGGAAGGAAAAAAAGGATGGAGGAAGGGGAGAAAAGGAGAGAACGGCAGAGAGTGGGTAACCTAGAATATTAGCATAAAGTGTAAACTGAGTATTAGCCTTAAGTATAATGTTGACATCAGTAATTGCATTTTGCTAACGTCTTCTCACTTTTACTTTTCAAAAAAATATATAGCTCTATAAAAACCTTGAGATATAGTGTAATTTTTCACTAGAGTGAAATTGAATGACACCATACCTAATGCTATATTTATCTCTCCTTAGCACTTTTAATTATAAACTCTTTTATTTTTTCTGTTTTATTGCTTAATTTTCTCCTTTGTTCTATGCCATTTTCTCTCTTTATAAAGTAATGTCAGGCAGAGGTGGGGCTTCTGGCACCACAGGAATAAAAAGGTCCAGTCTGTCTTGAATATACTTAAGACAGAACGTCGTCCGTTTAAAGGGGACATTCACATAAACGTCTGTAGTCACACAAGAGCGAATATCTACCATAATCTGAGTCCCTACTCTGCTGGTTCAATACTATTCATAAAAATAAATTTAGAATGACTTCACTACAATATTCTGTGTACATCTGTTTTTAAGTCTGGAGACTCTAGAGATTGGTGCTTCAAAATATGATGCTTTTATGTCCTGAATCTTATTGATTTGAAAATTTATAAAAATGCATTTCATTATTTCTACTGCTGTATGTTTTTCTTTGTAAATATCTATAACTTAGTTAAAATCCCAAGTAAAATGATCATTTCTATTAGTATTGCTTAATATAATGTATAGTAGATTATCTAAGTAGTATTGCTTAGATAATTCTAATAGTAGAATTTAGAAATTTAGATAATTGCTTAGATAATTTCTGTTAATATTTCTGATTGGTGAAATTAAGTAAATTTTCCAGTATTTTTGCAGTTTTTTTCTATATAATACACGTAGATTAAAATGAAATGTACATAGCGTTTTCATTTTAAACACACTTTGTGCTTAAAGTTCTAGGAAGTTGTTTACCAAATAAGATTTAGAAGATAATCTCAATTCTTGGTCAACTTTTCCCACATCAATTTTATGTAATCTTTTGAAATTATGACTAGAAAAATGTACCTGAAATCATTCTCAGTGACCTTTTGGTAAGTTAAATGGCCGAGGTATATTTAGAATATAAGGAAGAAAATGTTCTTGAATTGAATTTCAAACGATCCACCCTTTATCAAAATAAGATCTAAAAGAACTCTAGAAATTATAGCAATGCAACATAGTCATTATTTGTTTTTCTAATTCACCATATAATGCGTCGTAGTACATGATCACTGACCTTAGCCCTGAAGTTTCCAGTCTAGTAAAGAGAGCTATGACTTGTAAATATTACCTATCAACAAGGAAAAACAGTGAATGAGAACCATATTTGTGACATAAACTATGGCCTATAAGAATTCAGTGGAGGAAGAATCATTTCTGGCTCAGCTAAGCCAAGAAAGGCAATGTGGAGGACATGACATTTAAGCAAAAGAATTGATAAAATTCCCTTAGGCCAAAATGCACACTCAAATTCACAGAGATCAGGCCACATTCTGGATTTCGAAAAATTACTCTTGTGACTCTAGGGATGTCCTGACCCTTTTCTGACTAAAGAAAAGGTAACATCTGTTATTCTAAGATTTTACCTTCCAAATTTTGATTTTATTGTAACCAAATGTTTTTATTCAGTCAGTTATCCAACAGCACACTCTACTCCAGAGTCAGAGCAAATTCTGTGTTTATTTTTCATTTGAAAAAAAAAAACAACATAGAGATGTTTTCTTTTTCAAATGAAAAATAAGAGGGGGGGAAGTACTTTGTGCATGCTGTGTGTGTGTCTGTGTGAGTGTGTGTGGTGAATGAACACAACTAGAATAAAATGGTTTCAAAAAACAAACTGTAAAGATGACTTATCTAGAATCAGGCTTAGGGAGGAAGTCTTTGGATATGAAAAGGACTCAAGAGAAAAGAAATACTATCTCTTTCCAGAAGGAAGCTAGGAGCAACAATACCTATGAAAAATATTTTATAGCTTGTGATTTATTTTAAGAAATCAACTGCTATTTCACGGATTCGTCAAAGGAAAGGTAATGTTGACAAAGCATTTCCCTGAAATGCTGCTATAGGGATTTAGACTGTAACTGGCATTTTATTCCAAAGCTTGTGTATGAAGCTGCTACTGTGGTAATTGATATACAATAACTATAAAGTTGCATTTAAAATTTTGAATCTAATCATTATAGCCATTTAATTAAAATGGATTTTAAAGTCTTTATGTGGATTTAATTTCACTTATAATTACTTAGGTGATACATAATTATGACTTTAATATAAAAAACCCAATATTTTGGATGAATGATGTTTCCCTTGGTCGCCAACACTGTCTTAGTTCCTGTCTTAGAGATAATGACTGAAATCATTTAATATGTTTCTTTCTAGATTATATTTAATATATTTATACAAGTATGTGACCACAAATAAATATACATATATGTAATATATATATTTTTAAGAAAATATTCTAATTAGGGGATTAATACTATGTATCCATTCCATGAGTTTCCTTTACTTTCAAGGGGAGAAAGTTGCATTGAGAATTTGTTCTTGCCTCTCTCCAACGCTAATCCATTCTGCCACAGAATAGAGAGGTGGATATTCTGTGCAGGGAGGTTAGATGGAGAATATGGGCTGGCATAGTCCAACCTCTTTTGTTTCCTTTCCTCTCACTTCTGATTGTCCTTTTCTCCATTCTTCTCCAACTGTTCCTTTCCTCCAACATAGCATATAATTTACTAATTTCTCAACTTGGCCTCCCAAAGTGCTGGGATTACATGTGTGAGCCACTGTACCCAGCTGAGTAATCATTTTTAAATGCTCACTTTTTTCTTACTGTTATGACTACAGCCATGTGTTGCTTAACAGCAGGGATACGTTTTGAGAAATATATCGTTAGGTGATAGTTATTGTATGACCATCATAACATGTACTTACACAAACCTAGATGGCATAGCCTACTGCAGACCGAGGCTATGTGGTATAGCCTATGGCTGCTAGGCTGCAAACCAGTACAGATGTACAGTATTGAATGATATAGGCAATTGTAACACAATGGTATTCATATATCTAAACATAGAAATGATACAGTAAAATTACATTTGCTAAAGATAAAAACAAATGGTTCACCTGTATAAAGCACTTATTATGAATGGAGCTTGCAGTATTAAGTCAGTGAGTGATTGGTGAGTGAATGTGAGGGCCTAGGATATTACTGTACACTACTGTAAAATTTTTAAACACGGTACACTTAGGCTAAATTAAAATATATGTATATATATTTTTCTTCAACAATGAATCATCCTTAGCTTACTGTAACTCTTTTACTTTATAAACTTTTATTTTTTTAACTTTTTGACTCCTGTAACAATGATTAGCTTAAAACACATTTTACAGCTTTTAAAATGTTTTCTTTATATCTTTATTCTAAAAGCTTTTGACTATGTTTAAATTTTGTTTCCTGTCTTAATTTTTTTTGTTGTTAAAAACTAAGACACAAGCACACACATTAGCCTGTACCTACACAGAAACTGGATTACCTACACACCATCTTTCAACTCCACATCTTGTCCCATGGAAAGTCTTCAGGGTGATAACATGCATGAGCTGTTATCTCCCTCAGTAACAATGTCTTCTTCTGGAATACCTCCTGAAGGACCTGCCTGAGGATGTTTCACAGCTAACTTTTAAAAATATAACTAGAGGCTGGGCGCGGTGGCTCATGCCTGTAATCCCAACAGTTTGGGAGGCCAAGGCGGGAGTATCACGAGGTCAAGAGATCGAGATCATCCTGGCCAACATGGTGAAACTCCGTCTCTACTAAAAATACAAAAAAATTAGCTGAGCATGGTGGCCCACGCCTGTAGTCCCAGCTACTCTGGAGGCTGAGGCAGGAGAATTGCCTGAACCCGGGAGGCGGAGGTTGCAGGAGCCGAGGTCGCGCCACTGCACTCCAGCCTGGTGCCTGGTGACAGAGTGAGACTCTGTCTCAAAAAAAAAAAAAAAAAAATATGCCTTCTAGTTTTATGTGTATATATATGTATATATATATGAATATATATGTAGATATATATTCATATATATATACACATAAAACTAGAAGGCAGGCTCTCTAAAATAAATATTAAAAGTATAGTATAGTAAATATATAAACCAGTAACATTTATTATCATTACCCAAGTATTATGTATTGTACATAATTGTATGTGCTATACTTTTATATGACTGGCAGTGCTGTAGGTTTGTTTATACTAGCATCACAACAAGCACATGAGTAATCTACTGCTGTTTGATATTACCATGGCTATGACATCACTAGGCAAAAAGAATTTTTCAGTTTCATTTTAATCCTATGGGATCACGATTCTGCTTGCAGTCTGACGTTGGCCAAAATGTCGTTATGTGGTGCATGACTGTATAGCCATACATCTGAATAATATCCTTATATTATTTTTGGTTTACCTTTTGCTTTCCCTTAATTCCTTAATTGTTTTTATCTGCCTTTAAGTGCTTTTTCAAATGTTTATTTTCTTCCTCACACTGTCAATCCTATTTTGTCATTGCGATACAGTCCATATTTCACTGCACTCCACACCACAATGGCCATCAGAGAGTTCCCTCTTCTAACTACATTGTGTGTTTTCTAAGATCTTCTTCATGAATTTCATTTGGGAAACTACATTACTACTTTTGTAAGTTGGATAAGCTCCTAGGATTCTTGGTCTATTTCTTGTCTGTTTCCTCATTTTGCTGTAGTATTTTCTCAAATATTTTCCCAGGAGACCATTTATGTTAAACTGGATTGAAAATGCTGAATGAAAATAATGTTCACCCAGAATTTTGAAATACTTTATATTTTTATCTTGTAGTATCCATATATGAAAATTTACTTTTTGTTTCAAAATATTCAAGAGATCTTTCAGAATCTTCTCTTCATAATGTTTGGCAGTTTTGCAAAAATAGGTCTAGACAGTTCTGTATTTAGGCTCCACCTCCTTCGAACTTAAATAGGCTCACTGAACTTCGACAATACATATTTTTATCATTTCTGAAAATTTTCTGGATAGCTACATATAAGTCTCTATATCTTCTTTCTTTCTTTTTCATCTCCCAAAACTCACAAAACTTATAGAAATTTCTCATTTTCTGATATCTCATTTGTGATATCCTTCCTGTTGTCTTTTGAAGTGTACACATCTTTAGTCATTCAGTGGTCTTTTAATGAACACAGCAAGGGAAAGAAAATAGAAATGTGCTTACTCTTGAAATATTTTTTAATATTTTATTTAAATATTTACATTTAGATTTAATTTATCTGTAACTTATTTATATTCATGATGTAAGAGATCAAGTTTATAGTACTTTTTTTTATAGACTGATTATTGTTACAACACCATGAGTTTGAAGTAGTTGTTCATTTCACCTTCTTCCCTCTGCCTTACACTCAGCTCAGTAAAGACTTTCTAAGTCTATTTAAGCATCCTATTCAAGATAGATACTCTTTTATTTTCTATTTCATCATAATGGCTATTTTCTTCTGAGAATATAGAGTAGCCTCTAATTGTCTTGATTATGTATACATTTATTTTGTTTCTTTTCTGTTTCTTCCACCACGATGTACATTCCTTGGTCACAGAGACTTATTGGTATTTCAACTATTGCACGTAGAGTCTTCCATAACCTTTTTTTTTTTTTACCACATACATACAGCTAAATGAATATAAGAACATGTGTTTTACATGCATATGGGTATCTATAGAATATATACAGATACCTATACAGTTGTCCCTCTCTATTCGCAAGGGATTGATTCCAGGACTCCCAGGGATACCAAAATTCACTGATACTCAAATCCCTTAAACAACTTAAAATCGTATTTCCATATTACCTACCCATATCCTCTCATATACTGTAAATCATCTCTAGATTACTGATGATACCTAACACAAAGTAAATGCTGTTTAAATAGTTATTTTACTCTATTGTTTAGGGAATAATGACAAGGGGAAAAAAGTCTTTACATATTTAGTATAGACACAACCGTCTTTTTTTCGGAATATTTTCAGTGTCTGGGTTTTTTGATCCACAGATGCAGAACTTGGCATAGATACAGAGAGCCAACTTTTATGTATATGAAATACAATTTAGGGGAACAAATACTCTGCTTTGACTTATCTTAATCTACACATTTTCTGCTTCTAGAAGAATATTGAATTTTTTTTGTTGTTCGGTTTCCTCTTAGATTTTCAAAACCTGTTTTTTTGGTTGTTTTGGGTAATTAAACCTAGTTTTGCTGAAAGGCTTATGCATGCAGCTATTACTATAATGAGATGTGTGTGTAAAGCTACATATTTAAGTTTACAATTTTAAGCTTAATTATTATAAATACCTAATTAACAACATTGAACATCCACATTAAAAAAGCAATTCTTCAAAAATGCTTACATGGAATAAGAACAGGAGCTATAAGCTTTAGGAAAGTCTTTGCTATACCTTTCACCTGATCTTTTCAAGGAAGACACTCTTCTCTGAGAGGAAATATGAAGTAGCATCCAGACAAAAGTTCTACATGCTCCCTTCCCAACGAGACACTGATACTCTAAATCAAGTCAAGCGTGCTGTTATTGCTCTCTGGAACAACACACAAGTTTGAAGCATTGAAGAATCACTACCTTTGTCAGATAGCAACACTGACACATTTCCTTATTTGAACTATCCTCTTAAAGACCTGACTTCTATAATAGCCATAATAATAATAAATGTTATAACTTATTAAAAATTTATTGAGTTTTACATCAACCTGTTTTATTATTATGCAAAAACTTCTCAGTAAAAAATGTTTTTTATTACCCTGATATTTAATTGGCTTAAAATAACAATAAATACCTATTAGCTTCAAAGTTTCTGCGAGTCAGGAATTCAGGAGCTGCTAAAGTACGTGTCCTAGCTTAGAATCTTTCATGAGGTTTATGTCAAGATCTCAGTCAGGAAGGCTTGACAGGGATAGAGATGCTGATTCCACGATGGCTGAGTGAAATAGCTGGGAAGTTGACGAAGCCTATTGGTAGAAGCCCTTAGTTTCTTCCAGGTTACTTCTTGAGTGTTCTCACAACATGATGATTACTTTTCCCAGAGTGAGTGATCCAAAAGAGTGCAAGATGGAAGCTGCAATGCATTTGATAACCTAACCACAAAATTCATACATAATCAAGTCACTTAACCCAGCCAATGTTCAAGAGGAGGGAAATTAGGCACCACTCTTTGAAGAATGGAGTTCAAAAAAACTTGAGAAACAATTTTAAAGCCACTGCAGTCATCCTGATACAGAAGCTAGAAAGAAATTATTTAGGCAGATAGTGAGGGTAAAGGAGTCCTCAGCAAGGCTTCCCTTTCAACAAAAACCAGCCCCCAAATCATTTCTTTTCTAACAAAGAGCAGCTTGAAAAATCAAACTGCAGATGTAGATAATCAAGCTGGATGCTTGCAAAGGTGAATGCCGGCAGCTGTGCCAATAGAAAAGGGTTACCTGGAAGCCATGTATGTTCAACATGGAGGCTCCATCTTCACTTTTCTTTGTCACCACATGTACAGTAATGAACTAGGCAACATGGAATCAGCCAGGTAGAGAGCCCATCTGCATAATAAAAGACTAGGATGAGGTGGCCAGCTTCTTAGCACCCTATGCAAATGGCACACCTGGTCTGACCAATCTTTCGTGCCCTGTGTAAATCAGACACCACCCCTCAAGCTCATCTATAAAACCTTCTGCCTTTCACTTGTAGAGGCAGTAACACATTTTCTCCAGGACTCCTCTCTGTGCAGAGAGCTATTCTCTTTTTTTCACCTTATTAAACTTCCACTCTTAACCCCACTGTGTTGTATCCGTGTCCTAGTTTTCTGTGGCCATGGGATGACAAACTGCAGCTGTTACCCCAGATGAAGGACACCGCTTCAATCTTCGAGACAATCTTCTTTACCTCCAGTACCAAACCATTACCAAATTCTGTGGAGTTTATTAATTATACCTCTCTTAGATTGTTCTACCCGTCTCCATCCCCACTGCTATTAAAATTACCAAGACTACCCTCAACTCTCTTTCTGACCACTAGGATTGTCTCTTAAAGGGGCTATGAAGATAAAGGTCAATAATATGAACTGTAAGGCACTGCACGATCAGGTATCTATAGCGGTCTCCAGCCTCATTTGTTATTAGTTTGATGGTCTCTGTCTCTCTTCCAGCCATGCTGACATTCTACTAGTCTCTTGTATTTCCCATGCTCTTTCTCATCACAGGTTCTAGGAGACTTACTCTTTTTACCTGCCTTTTCAACATTTTCCTGCCTTAAACTCTGGAGCACTGTTTCAGAAGTCCTTAATCCTATAAATTTTCACTGAGGTTTACATAAACTCATAGATTTCTTTTGAATTATTCAAAATCTTGCTTAGAGTACCAAAACCAAAACTAAACTATTACATACAAAACAATATAAACCCCAAGCTACTTTAAATATCCATTCAGTAGTTGGGTTATGAAATACCAAATATCATGAATGAGACATTATTTAAGAAAAACTAGTAGACAAGTCTGTCAATCAAGGTCCCTACAACTACATGTTTGCAGAGTGACTTTGAACCTGGCTTGTGAAAGCAGTTTCAACCAGGAGTTGAATTCATGAACTGGGATAAGTCAATCAGATTCTTAACTTTTTTGTACTCAGTCTTTTCTGAAGTTTGTCTATTTTTTCTACATTTGGATTTTATGAGATTCTACTATCACCATTCAGGGCTCTTTTACATAAACTAGGTTGAGTGGATTTCTCTTCATTTTAGTTAAAGACATCCCTGACCAAAAGAGTCATCATATTCAATGAAAAAGCCAAACATCAGCATAAGATCTTGGCAGTTTTCTAAACATATGGGAATGTCGCATCATTTGTTTTACCGAACTTATCTGTGAAAGATGTGTACTGGTAAAATATCTGGCTTGCCCAAGGCCAAACAACTAGTTAATGACAGAAAAGAACAAAATACAAGATTCATGGCTATCCATCTGGAGCCTCAACCATTGCATCATGATGCCTTTCATTTTATTATCTTGAGTGTGACACAATAGGAGCTATTATGTCTTTTCTAAGTAATTTTCAGTGTATTCTGAAATACTTAATTAGTTTTCTTTAAAATAAATAAGTCATTAAGAAGATAAAAATCAGTGAGTTAATTAGCTGCATTATGGCCTTTTAGTTCTTTCAGCTGAAATAAGCTGATGCCAAATCTATAAAGAAATAAACTATTACCCATAAGAAGGGACAATTTTTATGAAGTTATAACAATTACCATTAATTTCAAGCATAGCATTTTCAAAGCTTAGTAAAAATGAATGAGTGTATGATGAAAATAAATTTTATAGGTAAAACCAACAAACTGTATAAAGCTTAGATTTTAAAATCTCAGATAATTACACTAATTTTTGACATATATTTCACTGTTGAATGGACTCCTTCTTCACCACCCCCACCATAATCCAATATTAACTATTCACATTCAAACATGCCATGCTCATGAATAAACGATCTATAATTTATCACTGGCAACTAGCAAGCATTGAATATAGATACCTCTAATAAGCATTAATTTATGTAATACCTGAATACAACACTACCACAATAACAAGCCTGGTTAAAAAGACACCGATGGTATTTCAATTCACAACTTTCCAGGTTCATCATTAAATGACAATTTTCAGACTATGATTTTGATGGCTCAAGTTTCTCTTTTAGATTTCTACATCTTGATTTTTATCAATTTCTAAATATTTGTTCTGTAACATTGTTACAGAACAATCTAAGTCCAATTGCTCACTGCAATGAAAGCCAATCACTGAGACAATGAGTATTCCCAGGAAAGAAAGTCTTTATTTGGGTGATCTTAGCCAGGAGACGGGAGATTAGTCTCAACTTCTCCCCAGGAGTTGATGGATGTAGCGTTTGGTGTCTCATTATCTGGATGTGGTGATCTGTACATTTCAGTTCCTTGATACTATCTAAGAGAACTGATGGCAGGTTTTCTGAGAAAGGAACTCAGACAAGACAAATGTAAGTTTCAAGTTTTAAGATCAGGAGGATCAATTTCTGTGCTTATTCAAAAAAAAATGTAAACAGTTCTATAGAAAAATTGGGCCAATTTCAATATATATTTTTTATTATCCATCATCATCACTCCTAACTTGGGCACAAGGATGAGAGAAGAGAAAGATTAGACCTTGTCTAGTGTCAAACATATACTCAATGCATGACTACTGGTTGGTTTGGAGAATCAACTTCTGAGGCTTGACTTCTCCCTCATTATATTCAGTTACTCTATTTCAAAAATATTTATTTAGTTACTCTAGATACTTTGAACTGCTTTTAGAGCTATTTAAACAAATGAAACAGTCACAATTTTTGCTTAAATAGTAGACCCTACAAAGGAGGCAGATAGACACATATTGATCCTGTAAAAATTGACAGTTGCAATTGCAACAAGCACTACCAATGAAAGACCCTGACTTGAGACACATTTTAGTAGCATTTTGTAAAATCAGAAATAATAGTTAAGGCTTCCTGAGGAAATTATGCTTAAATCTGAATCATAATGATAAGTAAGAATTAATTAGATGAATAGAGGATCAATGAGCATTTCAGGCAAAGGTAAAAACCAGTAGACAGCTGAACCAGACCAGTCAAAGATAATGTGGTAAGGTATGTTTGGATTATGGATAAAATTAAATGGTAAGGCCAACAGGATGGATGTGATATGCAAAAAGTAAAAGTGGAGTTAGGAATTAGCAAAAATTTTCATTTTGAGAACTGGAAGAATATAGTTGCTATTAACCAAGTTTGAAAGGAATAGGGAAAGAACAAAATTGTGTGGAAATAATAGGAGTTTGATTTGGATGTAATGTCACATATCCAAGTGGAGATGACAAGTAGGCAGTTGGACCCAATAGTTTGTAGTACAGGGGAATTCATAACTGAAATAAACTGAAACTGCTCAGTGTTCTCTATACCATGTCTAAAACTATGAGATGAGATAAGATCACAAAGGGAAGTATTATTAGAGAAAAAAAGTAAATATGAATTAACAATTGGATTTAGCTCTGTAGAGGATATTAGGACCTTGATAAGAATATTTTATTGATGGAGTGGTGAAAGAGGATGGTGAAAGAGGATGGTGTGAAAGAGCAAATACAGATGTTGCTCAACTTATGATGGGGTTACATCTTGATAAACCAATCATAAGTTGAAAATATCCTGAGTTGAAAACATATTTAATATACCTAAACTACTGCATATTATAGTTTAGCCTAATCTACCTTAAACATGCTCAGTGCACTTACATTATTAACCTACAGTTGGACAAAATCATCTAATACAAAGCCTATTTTATAATGAAGTATTGAATATCTCATGTAATGTACTGAAAACTGTACTGAAAGTAAAAAACAAGTGTAATCTTTATTATTTTAATCCAGCCATTGTCAGTTTTCTACAACAACAGCAGCAAACAAATGACAGCCTATACCATCAGAAAGTCAAAAAATAGTAAGTCAAATCATCATAAGCCAGGCATAAGCATCAGATTCTACACCATCAGAAAGTCAAAAAATAGTAAGTCGAATCATCATAAGCTAGGCACTGTCTATATACAGAGAGGAATTAGACATTGTGAGTATGTGTAATTATAGTTTTGCTTTTAAAAGAAAGGGGCAGGTGGCTGAGGCAAGCTTTAGAATAAAGATTTTTGTTTGTTTGTTTGGTTTTAATAACACAAATAAAAGCATGGTTTGAATACTAATAGGAATAATCCTCTAGAGAGGATGTTGTTGATGGAAGAGGCAGGGATAAGATACCTTTGAGTACGTAAAAGCAGATGAGATCTAAGGCACATTAGTGGCATAGACAGCCCATCCACAGTAATAGAAGTGAAAACAGAATTAAATGTCTTCTAAGGCTGGTAGAGGAACACAGGTGGCAGAAGGAGATTGATCTCTTGATTTCTTCTATCCTTTCAAAGAATGGAGAATAAGATGTTCAAAACTGAGAAGAGAGGTAAATGTGAAATAGCGATGTAGAAAATTGGAAAATAAATGAAATCAGAAGATGTAGTGTGATTGAAAGGAAGTGTTAACCCATTTGGGAGTATGGTACACAAATTGAAAAGGAGACAGATGAACAGTGTGTAAATCAGCAAAAACCTCACTTTCCTGAATTAATTAGCCAGTGTACCACATTGAGACATGTCTATTCATAACAAAAAATAATTATCAAAAAGCAGTTAAAATTAATCTTCTTAAAGTCCACATAAAATCTATAAAATATTTTAAATTACTTTGCTATCAACTGAACTTAAGATTTTTCTTCTTGTGTTTATTTTTGCATGTTTGATGTATCAAGATGATTTTTTTCTAGTGCTTGGAATTTGTAGTATTTATTAACTCTGCAGCTAGATGTTCTTAGCTTTGGAATATTCTCAGTAATTAACTGATCACATATTGCTTCATTCATCTTCATATTTTGGTTTTACAATTTTATAGACATTAGACGTTTTTACTATAAGTTTTAGCAGTCTATTCTCTATTTTTCATTTTATTGTCTTTCCATGCTCCCTTCTGTACAATTTCTGCTTGCCTACTTTCCAAACAAGTAATTCTCTTTTTAGCTATGCCTAATCTGCTGTTAAGATAATTGAGTTCTTAATTTTATTATGTTTTTAAATTATGGAATTGCCACCTAGTTATTGATTATAATGAATTTCCATGCTGAACTTATTAGTCTTATTTTTTATCTACTTAAATATATAAAGCTTTGGCCGGGCGCGGTGGCTCACGCTTGTAATCCCAGCACTTTGGGAGGCCGAGGCGGGTGGATCACGAGGTCAAGAGATCGAGACCATCCTGGTCAACATGGTGAAACCCCGTCTCTACTAAAAATACAAAACATTAGCTGGGCACGGTGGCGCGTGCCTGTAATCCCAGCTACTCAGGAGGCTGAGGCAGGAGAATTGCCTGAACCCAGGAGGCGGAGGTTGTGGTGAGCTGAGATCGCGCCATTGCACTCCAGCCTGGGTACCAAGAGTGAAACTCCATCTCAAAAAAAAAAAAAAAAAAAAAAAAAAAAAAAAAAAAAAAAAAAAAAAAAAAAAAAAAAGAAAGAAAAAAAAAATATATATATATATGTAAAGCTTAATCACTGTGACAAATTCATCGTCTGAATTTTTGGTGTACCTATTTCTATTTCACATTTGTCTCAAGTTTTAGATCTTAAAAATTAATTCCCTTTTACTTTTTTCCTGCTTATTTGTATTACATCCTTGCTATGGTACACATGAATTAGATACAATTTGAGATTTAGAGTGATATATTCTTCCTCCAAAAAGGATGTATATAATATGTTTGCATTTATTTAGAGAGGTAAGTTGCTAGCAATCTGGGATTATTATTGCATTTCAGCTTTGGAAATTGAGCTGATTTCAAGTAATACTTACCTTCTTTCCAACGTTCTGTATTTCTGGGTCATTTTTACTGAAGTTGAATTTTAAATGTTATAATTATTTGAAATCTCTAACTCATGTGAGTTCATCATTTTGGTGAATCTTAGAATGCAATTTTTGTCTTCTGAAACTCATAAAGTTTTCAAAACTGGTGTTCAGGTTATCCTCTCGGATACTACTTATGAAATTTATTGCCACCCCAAAGGAAAATGAATCTCCAAATATAGGGATCACTTTCAGGCTTCTTTTTTTCTAGATCTTAATCATGTCATTTTTCACTGTGTTTTTTAGCACTGGCATTACATTAAAAAAAATTTCTAATTGTTATAAGTGGAAGCTTTGGTTTGCTTAAAAATGTAGGCTTTTACTTTCAATATCTGAGTGGCCTAGAAAAAATTACTAACTTTTCTATACACTTTTGTTTCTTCATCTGTAATCCATAGGTAATGATACCTAACAACAAGATTGTTAAGATAATTAAATGATAACACGTATATTATTCCTGTGCCTAAGAGATAAGGAAGCGGCTATCATTTCTCTTCAAAAAATTAAAATTCCCAAGTCCTTATTAAAGTGCAGATAGAAATGAGATCACTTCAAAATAATAATCATATTTCACTGGCACATTGCCAACAGTGACAAGAATCAAGAGGGTAGTAGCCCATTAAGTTTTAGCTATTTCTCAGTCTCCAGAGGTGTTTTAAAATAGTATTTTAAATATTCTTCTGTTAGCCTTCTTTTTTTAATTATTAATGTTCAAAAATTAAAGTAAGGTCTACTTCACTGGTGGTGTCTTCACTGCAATGATTCTTTTTCTTACCCACTCTGCTTTAGCTTGAAATACTCAAAACATCACATATTCCTGGTAACAAAGTTTCTCTTTAGGTTCTCCCTACACTGAAGCATAGGGAGATGAGTAAAATGCTCACATCTTCCATTCTGCATTTTATTTTTCAAATTGTGGCTAGAAATATCAATTTCTTAGGACACTACAATTTAGAAAAGCCCAAATAATAGAAAGTTTATCACAAGGACCCATAAATCTACAGGACTGATTCATGGAGATAGTGAATACATGGCAAACTCTCTCTCCATTACACCCCAAACTTTCTCTGCTTCAGGAGTCTAGGCCCTGATTTGTTTCCCATGAGCCATTCTTCCCTCTGTGCAAATAACTTTCGAAAACAGATACATGGAACATTGTGGCCCCATGTCTCAAGATCTGCCTCAAACCCACATTATGTTTCTCACCTTCAACTTTCCTATTTTCTCTCAGAATTTTAAGGTGTATTTAGAAGAGATACTTATTGACAATTATACTAAAAGTCATCTTAAAAGCATCTATATTTATTGGCTATTTTCATCCTCCAAAAGTGAGTGAACATATTTTACACCCCTATCTTTCTTTCTTCTTTTTTGAGACAGGGTCTTGCTCTGTTGCCCACGATGGAGTGCAGTGACATCATCATTGGCTCAGTGCAGCTTTGACCACTTGGGATCAGGCTATTCTCCCACCTCAGAGTAGCTGGGGCATTTGCTATCTCTCCAGCTAATTTTTGATTTTTTGTAGAGAAGAGGTCTTGCTATGTTACCCAGGCTGGTCTTGAACTCCTGAACTTAGGTCATCCTCCCACTTTGGCCTCCCAGTGCTGGGATTACAGGTGTGAGCCACTGCACCCAGCTATTACTCTTATCTTATTGGATGTTATTGTTACATTTTGGCATTTCATTTTAATAGTTGGATGAATCAATTTCTGCTTATCTTTATGAAGTTAAAGTCTCTGATCTTTCTAGTAGCATGTCTTTATATAAATAAGAATATATAAAATACCTAAATTAAAAAACATTCATTGATGGGAATGTGTATGAGCCCACACAGAGTTTCCAAGAAAAGTTAATAGTAAATGAAATACTTGGTGTAGCATAGAAAAGAAAAGTGAAGTGAGGGAGGCAAGCTAATTAACACAGATTTTGAGGAGATTCATAAATAAAAACTGTTCAAAAAAGTCAAAGCTGCTTTCTTCCAAAGTACTGATCATAGCTAATTTGCTAACCATCTTAGTAACTTGCTATAAATATGTCAGTTCTGTTGCAACTAGGAAGTTTAGACAAAATAGAAATGGCTTTGATGGTAAAGTTTCTTATCCAAAATTCATTCTAAATTAATATTGAGTTTCTTTTCATTGCCTCTTCCTACCCTGAGTTTTAAAAACTTAAAAAAAAAAAAAGATTGTGAATCTGTATGTACAAATGATGTAGGCTATTTAAAACTTAGGGTAGGATGCCAAGTTGGTTATGTGGAGCCTCATATTATGTATTTATTACTATGAATAAATGACTAGTTCCCTTAAATGACTAGTTTTCTAAGGGATGTCTGCTAACGTTCACACAGTAAAGGCTCAGATATGACTGTAATAAGAAAGTTTTGGAGAAATATATTGGAATAAGAATTGTAGCTGATAGGAAGTTTGTCTGTAAGCAAAGCCTCCACTCCTATCAGAAAAGGAAGGAATAGACTATGTAAAAATGCTTTTTAGCCAATAATTCAATGTAATTTTGCTAACGATAATTTCTTTTGAGTAAACAATGTGAATCTTTAAAAGTAAAAGCAATTACCCATGAGCAATCGAATGGCTCTGTGTCATTGAAGGGAACCTCACTAGTACTTGAGTCTTTTCAGGCTGCAAAAACAAAATACTATTAAACTGGATGGCTTACATGCAACAGAATTTATGGTTCTTGAGGTTGGGAAGTGTAAGATCAAAGCACCAGCAAATTGTATGGTTTGGGGCCTACTTCCTGGTACCTTGACCCCTCTATTTTTACTGTAACCTCACATGGTGAAAGGGGCAAGGCAAATGTCTGAGATCTCTTTCATAAAGGCAGTAATCTCATGTGGAGCCTTTATGACCTCATCTCCTCCCAGTCCCTGCTCCTATTACCATCACCTTGGCGTTTAGGGTTTTAACATTTGAATTTTGGGGAGTCATAAACATTGAGGCCATAGCAACTCATAAATAAAATCTAAATATTAATCTTTTCAGAATTTCTCATTTTATAAGCATCAATCTGTGGAGCTTGATTTGTATTCCTGTTATAAAACATAAGGATTTTGCTCACAGCATAGTAAGGGAACCAACGAATCATTCACCTTATTATCATCTCATTTCTCAGCTCCTGCTCACATCATAAGGAGACCAGACAGAGTAATCGACTGAACTGTGAACACTTTAGAGAGTCAGATTTGTTTTTTATATACCTTACTGTTTATAGCACAGTGGCAAATTACGTAAGAACCCAAAAATCATTTTTGTAATATATATCATATATTTTATTACATCATGATATGAAAGGATACTTTTACATAATAAATAAATGAATTATGATTTTATTAGTAATAAACATTTCTCCATTTATAAAAAGCCTATAAAAGTTTGTGTATTGTATTTTAAAAATAGTTTATCAGGCCGGGCACAGTGGCTCAAGCCTGTAATCCCAGCACTGTGGGAGGCGGAGGCGGGTGGATCACGAGGTCAAGAGATCGAGACCATCCTGGTGAACATAGTGAAATGCCGTCTCTACTAAAAATACAAAAAATTAGCTGAGCATGGTGGTGCGTGCCTGTAATCCCAGCTACTCAGGAGGCTGGGGCAGGAGAATTGCCTGAACCCAGGAGGCGGAGGTTGCGGTGAGCCGAGATCGCGCCATTGCACTCCAGCCTGGGTAACAAAAGCGAAACTCCNAAAAAAAAAAAAAAAAAAAAATAGTTTATCATCTCTTACATATTCCTCCTCATCCCAGCCCAATGTATATTTCATGTATTGCTCTCAATATATTGATCCAATTACATTCATGCTTCTATTAATTTTAAGTGCCATGTCAAGACAACCATAATTTTGTGTTTAATTTATGTTCATGGTAACATATGCTTTTAATCTTCAGTATTAAAGAATAGAAAATAGTAAAGGACCATTTGACTATAAAATATATAACTGTTTTTAGAGAAAACAGATAATTTTAGTAGAATTTCTGCTACAAAATGAAATGTCTCACACCTTTCTAAAGTTACTTACCAAAGATACATTTTCCATCTTATACTATGTTAGTGATAAGAGGTAGTGTGTTTTCCTTCCTCCAGATTACTTTAATTACTAATTACATAAACAATGAACATTTATATATTAGCAGAAACTATTTTAACAACATATTGATCTTTTAAAAGGGTAAACACTGAGCTTTTATATATGCAATATCAATATATATATATAATTATTTATTTATTTGTAATTTTTTTCTCTTTGAGACTATTCTAGGCATGATGCCAGGCTCTTTGGAACATTTCAATAATGGCTGTTAAATAAATAAATGAATGATTTACTACTCATAAAACTCTTGTCTTCTATTAAATTGATTTTTATATATCCCCAACCCTGGTGAATTTGTCATAACTTTTACATAATATATTTGGAAGCAAATATTTTTGGCAACGAAAGTATATTTCAAATAGAATTTTTACAGAACCAATATCAGATCAAATTTCAGGAAAGCACAGTTATTGCAGTAGCTCAATTACTGCTTCCTGAATACATCAAAAGAAATGATATAAGATTTTAAATATTAATAACAATTTGTAACCTTTAAAAAGATTAAGAAAGGGCCAGGCGCGGTGGATCACAAGGTCAAGAGATCAAGATCATCCTGGTCAACATGGTGAAACCCCATCTCTACTAAAAACACAAAAAATTAGCAGGGCATGGTGGTACATGCCTGTAATTCCAGCTACTCAGGAGGCTGAGGCAGGAGAATTGCCTGAACCCAGGAGGCAGAGGTTGCGGTGAGCTGAGATCATACCATTGCACTCCAGCCTGGGTAGCAAGAGCAAAACTCCGTCT
>NW_016107558.1:2367914-2370548 GCF_001604975.1 Cebus imitator | reverse complement strand
CCATTGCACTCCAGCCTGGGTAACAAGAGCGAAACTCCGTCTCAAAAAATAAATAAATAAATAAATAAATAAATAAAAATTAAAAAAGTACACAGAGATGACATCTCTACATCCACTACTGGAAAATTTTTAATACCTTGTTTCTCATATTGGTTCAAGTATTAAACTATTATAATAGCCAGTTGCAATGGATAAATGATTGCTTGGTATGAGATGAGAAAATGTGATTTTTTTGATTTTCTTATTCTATTTTAAAATTAATGTTTAATTGCAACATTTGGAAAAATGTTTTAGGCATGGGTTAATGAAAACTATTAGAAAAGACAGACTTTTGCAAGATATGAATTGCATGAATGCAAGGAAGTATTATTAAAATTTAGCATTTATCTGCCTAGAGAACTAAAACTACCTTTATTTTATCAAAATTGTTGGTAGTGAAAATCTTAAATCTAAAATTAAGATTTAATCTGAATTAAACCTTTATTCTTAATTAATTCTTCATAATCATTTATTTTTTTCTTTATTGTGCTGACTACTCCTTGCCAGATAGATATATATATATAGATAGATAGATAGTTAGATAGATAGATGGTACATAGATTGATAGATAAATAGATATAATTATTTCTTTATTACTGCCACAAGAATAACAATCACTTAGAATATTTACTCTACAGTTTTCGGACATTTATTATGGGAAAATCTTAAAGACATCCTTAATTTTAAAAGAAAATCTTGGCCGGGTGCAGCTCTGGCCTGTAATTCCAGTGCTTTGGTAGGCCAAGGTGGGAGCATTGCTTGAGTTCAGGAGCTGGAGACCAGCCTGGACAACATAGTGAGACCCCATTAGGAGGCTGACACAGGAGGATTGCTTAAGCCCAGAAGTCCAACATTTCAGGGGCTATGATAGTGCTGCTGCACTCCAGCCTAGGCAACAGAGCAAGACCCTATCCCTAAATAAAAATAAATAAATAAATAAAAGCAAATTTTGACATTATGAATAAAAGGTATTTTTTGAAACTCCTACAAAATAGTATCATGTTATGCAGTTGATAGCATGGGAGTAAATAAAATTATGCATAAAGAGAAAAGAGGAGGAGCTCCAGAATGGAGCTGTGAGGAACATGGTTATTTAAAGCAAAGATATAGTAAACAAACGTAAAAAGAAGTCTAAGAAGGCATTATTAGAGAGTGACATCAGCAAGAATAGCAGAGAAAGAAAACCATAGTAGAGTAAGACTTTCATAAATTCTCTCCTCCAGGAAAGCAACAAGAAAACTGGCAACAAAATAATTGTGAGAATGAACTTTTCAAAACTCTGACAATCAGAGGCTTGTAGTGATTCCTGAAGTTGTTTACTGAAGAAAAACATCTTTCTCTTAGTAAAAACACTGGGATTTGTGGCATTATATCTTGCTGTATTTCCCACTTCCTCTCTTTAGCTCCGTGGTGACAATGTAAATCAATAGCCCCAAATTACAGCAAAGTCCACATTCTGGCAGCCACCAGAGGAGACAGCATGGAGTCTCAAATCCTTTAAGGGATTATTCCTAAAGAATTATTATTATTTAACTTGTCTGCAGGTTTTCTGGAGGACCCCATTTTCAAATCTGTTGTACTTTGACCTATCTTGGAGTTTACCCACTGCAAAAAGCCTTTTTCCTGGAGAAGTTTGTTTAAAACATGTAGAGTCAATTTTTTAACTTCACAGGTGCCTAAGGCAATGAGTAGTAGTAGGGGCAAACAATACATTTAAAACTGTTAAACGGAAAAGCAGTGGAATCATATGTTGATATGGGTTTGGAAAAACTGCATATATTCCTGGGCATCTTGAAGGCCACACATATAGCCTGAATTTTTTCCCCCAAAATTTAAATGTTGAAGTCTTACCTGCCAGTACCTCCAGACATGACTTTATTTGGAGGTAAGGTTTGCTACCTTACCAAGAGGTAATTAAGGTAAAACAATATGCCCTAATCCAATATGCTTATAAGAAGAAGAACAGACACACATAAAGTAAAGATCATATGAAGAAACAGAAAATGGCCATCTACAACCCAACAAAGGAGGCCCTCAAAGGGAGCCAACCCTGCTGATAACTTGATCTTGGACTTCTAGAATTTTAAGAAAGTTAATTTCTCTTGCATTAGCCACCTGTTCATGATACTATGTCATGGTAGCCCTAGCCAAGTAGTATACCCAGGGTTGTGTGCATTTCAGGAAAGACATGAAAAGACCCTAAGCTCTCAACTCTGGATGGCTTTTAGGCCTCACACAAGTGAAAGTAGACTATCAGTATAGCTATCAACTTCCTGACATAGTGTTGAAGGTATGACTCCATGACTCAGAGCCCTCAACAAATACTGAGAGACTTATTGGTTCTAGAAATTTAATAAAATCCATGTCCAATTACTAGCTGATCTCTAAACTAACCAATGGTCTAATAATCACATATTATAAAGAAAGTAGTCTTTACAGAATTTGTTCAGAAAAGCCTATTTTAAAAAGAGTGGCCAGCCATGGTGGCTCATGCCTGCAATCCCAGTACTTGGGAGGCCAAGGTCGGTGGATCATGAGGTCAGGAGATCACGACCATCCTGGACAAGATGGTGAAACCCTATCTCTGCTAAAAAT
>NW_016107558.1:2306585-2367724 GCF_001604975.1 Cebus imitator | reverse complement strand
AAAAAAAAAAAAAAGGAGCAACAACAACAAACTCTGGGGAGAAAAGAGAATATGATTTCCAGAGTTGCCACATTATGTTACTTAAAATGTCGTTTTCAATAAAAGTTATAAGTTTTACAAAGAAACAAACATGTATGGACTAAACACAGGAAAAATGCAATCAATAGAAGCTTGCTTAGCAATGGCATTGCAATCACTAGACAAAGACTTCAAATCAAGTATTTAAAACACGTTTAAAGAATTAAAGGAAACCATGTCCAAAGAACTATGAAGAAAATATGATAGTATCTTACCAAAAAGGACATAATAAAGTGATAGAGATTATAAAAAAAGAAACAAAGAGTAATTATGGAGTTGAAAGTCACCATGACCGAAACAATAAATTCACTAGAAGTCTGGTATTTCCTATGGCAACTGTAACAAATTACCACAGAGAACAGAAATCTATTCTCTAACAGTTCCACAGGCCAGAAGTCTGGAATCAGTTCACTGGGTCAAAAACACGGTGTGAGTAGGTCCATGCTACCTCCAGAAACTATAGGGAAGAATCCATTCCTTTTCTCTTCCAGCTTTGGTGGCTGCCAGCATTCCTTGGCTGTGGCAGCATCACCCCAATTCCTCTCTCCATGGTCACATTGCTTTCCCCCTTCTGCCTGTCATCAAATGCAGTTCTGTCTCCTTCTTATGAAGATAGATGTTGTTGCATGTATCCTTATACAGACATATGTCCTTATATGTTGTTTCATGGAGGACTGCCCCGATAATCTAAGATAATCTTCCCACATTTAGTGTACCATGTGAAGGATTACAGTTCAGTATACATAGTCATCTAGTATTTTTTTAAAGAGAAAGAGGCAGAGTGTTATTTGTTTGAACCAAGGTAAGTTGCTCTATTTGTTGGTAGGAGGATGCAGGAGTTCATTTTCTAATAATCGAAAGGAGAGATTAAACAAGGGAAATAAAGATAATGGTTTCGAAGCAGCCGCATGTAGCTACAAAAGCTCCTACTATGTTTTTCCACCCTGTTCTTGAACAATGGAATGTAAGCAAATGCTGCTTCATAGGATGGGAAACAGTTACTTAAAACCAGACGGTAGAGGAAAGCTCTAGAGTCATTGAAAAGATAGCTTTTTTTCTTTGAAAAGATAGGTTTTTGAAAAAAAATTTCTTTATTATTATAATGATTTTTGTATTAGAATAAAATTCCCAGTGATCACAATGACAGAGTTTGGTTGAGCAATAATAATCAGAGATAAACGATAACAAAGTCATATGGAGCCAACAGAATAGAGAGAAGAAATGCTTCCATTCTGGAAGAAAGTAAGAATGACAGAATGAAAGTCCCTGGGAAGACAAGTGACTCCATCTGCCCAGAACCAGAAGTAACCTCTCAAATAGGAAATAGCTAATAGATGCTGTTATTTGTGATTCTGTGATTATAGAAATCTCATTCTCACATTATCACTGAGATTGATGAGATTTTAAAGCTGTGCCCATGAATCACTGCATATATCCCCGTGGCAGACAACTTAATGATGATGGCTTTAAGCCCCAATTTTACTTCTTACTACAATTCTGGAAGGAGAAATCTAAGGATTTTAATAACTTGATCTTGCTATGATCATATGGTTACCCAAGTGGTTTGAGATTTGGCAATGTCCTGAGTTGAATGACAGAGCTGGAAGCATGTGATGATTGATGATCTTCAGGAAGTGACATCAGCCTGAACACATCAGTTCCAGAAAGCATCACTTTCCTGAGCAAAGCTCTGTGGATAAAAAGAATCATTGGACTCACGCCTGTAATCCCAGCACTTTGGGACGCCGAGGCGGGTGGATCACGAGGTCAAAAGATCGAGACCATCCTGGTCAACATGGTGAAACCCCGTCTCTACTAAAAATACAAAAAATTAGCTGGGCATGGTGGCGCATGCCTGTAATCCCAGCTACTCAGGAGGCTGAGGCAGGAGAATTGCCTGAACCCAGGAGGCAGAGGTTGCGGTGAGCCGAGATCGCGCCATTGCACTCCAGCCTGGGTAACAAGAGCGAAACTCCGACTCAAAAAAAAAAAAAAAAATTCATTGGATTTTAACAAGCAGGCCCCAGCTTCTGTTGGAGAAGCCTATGTAAGTGAAGAACTGGACAGGAGCAGCAGCTTACACTACGGGTTTTTAGGAAAAGAATTTGGATGAAAAGAATATAGGAACATACTACCTTTCCTGGACACAGGTTTTAATAATATAATATCCAGGTGCATATGGTACATTTTTGGAAATTTCTCAATCTTCACACACAAGTTTTAGATCTGAACAAAATATATTGTAGATTAATGACATGTAAGTGAAAGCAGAATGAATTTAACTTGGTGTGTTACTAATTCAGGAAGCACTCTAATTGAAGAAAAAAGCATTGTTTAACTTATTAGACCTAAGGTTTCACTGCTAAGAAAAATTCACAAAACCCGAAAGGTGATGTTTTCCCCTCAATAAAAGCAATAAGATTTCAGTTTACAGTTGAATTTTCATATTTTGTTATACTTAAAGCCATAAGGATACATTGGTTAAAAATTGCTCTCATAAATCAGGTTTTCGTAAATACAGATTTGAAGGCTTAATATTTCAGAAGTCGCCTTTGTTTTCAGGTTTAATACAAAAGAAAGCCACCTCTGACAATTAGACTAATATATATGAAAACTTACAAGTATTGATTTTAAATCTATAAATGTCTGTCTTATAATCTTCACTGTGTGGTATCTAACGTTTTCTTTTTTGTTGTCAAAGATATTTCAGCTTAGCATTTCTCTTTTATATTTGTAGGTAACAATTATTAGAAATACTTCTTTTTGTAAAGTCTGTATGTTTGTTCTTATTTGTAGTTTGGTTGCCACAAAGGAAACAAATAGTGCAAGATCTCGAAGTGCTCCAATGTCACCTTCTGACTTTCTGGATAAATTAATGGGGAGGACATCAGGATATGATGCAAGAATCAGACCCAATTTTAAAGGTAATTGTTCTGTTTGCTACTTTATATGTGTGTTTTAAATATGCTTCAAGAAGATACAATTTTAAATTGATTCCATCAGAAATTCTAATGCTTATTTTCAACAATCTTCCAAATACTACATTAGTCATAGATGTGTCTTGAAAAAGAAATCTATTAACAGGTTCTCAATTATCATAATTTGTCTTCTTTGGCCCAACTATGTTTTTTTCCCTTCTCTAACTGTTACAATACTTCTTGTCTTGACCACTGATTTTAGGAGTATACATGTATGTACATATCTTTTATTTAATTATTCTATCAGTTATCTCACTAGCTGGAATGAAACTTCTTTAATTGCTAGTGATAGACTTTCCTACCTTAATCTGCCACTGTAGTACTCTCTATATTGTGGGGAATCAAATCATTGCTGAATTTACCTATTGAGAAATGGACTGAATTGCTAACTAACAGCCTTTGAAATGTGTGGGACATTATTCCTTCTACCAAATGTTTTACCCCAATATCTAGGAAAGAATGCAATTGTCAATTTAAGACTACCACTTTTTATTCTTCTGTTTAATATAGTTGTAAGTAACATGTTTATATAAGGAAATGTAACTTATCCAGAACCACAATATATCCTGTAATTTAACTTTTAGGGGAAAATATTAGAAAGTTGCTTCCAGACCCCAACTTATATCATATGCTCTTGAATATTACTTGACCCAATAAAGAAAATGAACAAAGTTAAAGAATATACACTTTTTCCATGGGATTGAGTTAAGCTTTGTCATTGCTAAAGGTTTAAAAATTATTGTCTACAATTACTATTTTTTCTTAAATTTGTCCTTACGGAAGAAAAAAAATAATTGCTTAGCAGTGGTATAAAAATTTACTAGATGTAATCCCAGCACTTTGGGAGGCCGAGGCGGGTGGATCACGAGGTCAAGAGATCGAGACCATCCTGGTCAACATGGTGAAATCCCGTCTCTACTAAAAATACAAAAAATTAGCTGGGCATGGTGGCACGTGCCTGTAATCCCAGCAACTCAGGAGGCTGAGGCAGGAGAATTGCCTGAACCCAGGAGGCGGAGGTTGCGGTGAGCCGAGATCGCACCATTAAAAAAAAAAAAAAAAAAAAAAAAAAAAACAAAAAAAAAAAAAAAAAAAAAAAAAAAAGAAAAAATTTACTAGAATGGAGTAAAAAATATCAACGTTGGGTAGCAGGAGAATAAGAAGTAAAACTCACTAATAATGTCTGAGTAGAAAATTATGAACGTCTTCAATTTTAAAATGAGTTTCATATTTAAATTGTGGATCACACTTGTTGTTTGTTTTTGAGCTTCTCAACCATAAATATTTTTAACTTCAGGAGGAAACACTGAATACAAGATGTGGAAAAATAGTACAATTTACAGGGGTACAATATACAAATGAAAATGAGAAATTTCAGTATTATAAGGCTTTTTTTCAAATTGAATGAAAGCAGTATTCCTGTGAATCTGTTAAGAACTAATTTGTAATTGTTCTTAGAAATATATGCAGTTGTCATTTAAATAAACCACAAGACATAATCCATAATTAGCAGATTCATTATGGTGAGTCCATATTCAGTGACTCAGAAGTTTCGTTTTCTTTTCACTGAAAATTAAAGAAGAAAACGCATTCTATTTTTAAATGTCTGTGAATATTTAAAAAACATATAAACAGTCTCAGCAGATATTTTAATAAAACTGCACATAAGTTACTAACCACACAAGAGTGGCCTCAGGTCTTCTGCCATTCTCTTTGAAAGTTTAGTGATTGTTTATTATTTTAATAGTTTAAAAGACAACAGAAATGTTAAACTATTTAAAAATGTGATTACTGCCACTTATGTGTGAGATCAGGAAAGGACTCCAAGGATTTGGTGATGCTTAAAATAAATATTGATTCTTTTCTAAATAAAAATGTATTCCTAAAAACAAGCTGATGACCAAGCCAGTTCAGAGGTGATTAGATTTTTGGGAAGACAAATTCATTCTTACTCCACAGTGTCACTAAAGGAAGAAAAAGAAAAAGGGAGAATTTATCTCATTGATTTTCAAATATCTTGTGCTCTGAATGCTAGAAAAAAAATGCAGGCTGGATTTGATAACCAAAAGTAATATTATTAATTACAAAAAAGTAATAATGTAATGGATTAGTGTTTAGCTAACACTTTTGCTTTTTTATCTTTGCAAGGATCAAACATTATTGACTTCAGCAGACATACTTATAACTCCGCTTCATAATTAGGCATATTCAAAATTGTTTCATTTCATTGGATAAAATGACATCATAATATTTTGATCATTATTTGATTGCCCAATATTGAAATATAAATAAAATAGTCTTTACATACTATTTCTTCCTTACAGGTAACAGGAGGTTATGTAGGTGTTAACAAACTTAATCCAATACCTAACAGAAGATATTTACACAAAAAAAGTGAAAATGATCAACCCTTCTGTTGTCAGGTACCTAGGGACACACCTCACCTGAGTCAAAAATAAGCTCATCAAACACAGAAGTAGAAGATGAAGAACCTGTTGTTCTGATGATATTTAAATCATTTTTTCTCTGTGGTAGCTCACATGACTAAGAATATAATCCCTGGCCATGTTGATTTTGTCTTCCCCCCATCAGCGTTTTTGGAAGGAATCTAGTTAGCTAATCAAATGAACTAATTTAAAATTGGTATTATGTATGCTTTCTCATCCAACTGTCAAATACATTGAATTAATAGTAAATGAGTTCAGAGACATGAATATTAGTAATATGATAATATACTAAAGTTTTTTAAATGAGTAAAATTAGCTAAAAGAATTTTAAAAGAAGAATGGGGGTTCATGCCTCTAATACCAACATTTTGGGAGGCTGAGGCAGGAGGATTGCTTGAAGCTAGAAGCTTGAGACCAGCTCTGAGATACCTATCTATACAAAAAAAAATTAAACTAGCCAGATGTGGTGGCACACACCTGGCTACCTGCAGCTTTACTTTCTAATTCCGTTTAGCAGCTCTCAGAACATTTCTAAACCCATATATCACTATTAAATGCCTTTTTAATAATAGTCTTAAAAATCATTATATTTAATAGGACTAAGATATAATAGAAATTTGAAGTCTTTTTTATACTTATGCCAAATTAGTTCTGGCTACTTGGGAGGCTGAGGCAGGAGGATTGCTTGAGCCCAGTTGTTGGAGGTTACCGTGAGCTATGGTTGTGCTACTGCACTCCAGCCTGGGTGACAGAGCAAGACTCTTATCTCTAAAAAGAGGAGAAGAATGGGAATTGTAATATTTGTAAAAAATATTACAATAACCTAATTTATTTGATCCTCACTTTTTCCTAAACACACAGAAACATACTTTACCTAGATAAGTTATCAGTTGATAGAAAATTGCTTATAAAATATGAAAGCATTGGAAAAAACCTATATGTTTGCCCTCCCTGGAATTCATAAGTTTTGTAAAAGGCAAACATAAAGTCTCAATATTGACATTATCAGACAAATAACAGAAAAGAAATAGAAATGTTTAATCTCATTAGCCAAAAGTAAAGTATATAACAATAATATAACATTTTTACTTTTAAAATTATCAACATTTAAAAATAATAAATGTTCCAGCATTATATGCATTATTATGAATTTATTTCTGGAATAATAGTATGAAATTTGTGATTGGTTTCACAAGTATCTTCATATTAAAAGATAATTTATTTTGAAAGCCATAGTGGGAAAACAACTATTAAAAAATACAAATGACTTGTAAAAATGCAAATTTGATTTAGCTCCTTGCTACTTCTAACATTTAAAAAAATCTAGATGTAGATATTTTTTATTTAACCAAAATTATGGTGTTTTATTTTCTTGTTTTGTCATTTCTTTTTGAAAAGTACTCTTTAAAAAAAAATCTCACCTCTCAAAGACTAAGTAGATTAATAAGTTATTAAAATGTGCTACAGAGAAGTATAAATAAATAATTCTCTTAAAGCACTTTAAATTGGTATTGAGCATGGAAAAGACAGCCTCTTCCATTGAACATTATTTAAATCAATACTGAAATGTTAAAATAACTGGTGCTTAAATCCTTACCATCAGCTTGCCTTTTCACTGATTAACCTGTTCTTTTCCCCTCCAGAAGAGTATTAATTTCTCTGAAACATTTTTGAGAATCAGATTTCTCCAATAATGATCCTGTGCCTTTAGGATTATTTGGCATAAATTATCCTATATGAACCTGTGCCTTTAAGATAATTTAGCATAAGTATAAAAACTACTTCAAATTTCTATTATATCTTAGTCCTATTAAATCTAATGATTTTTAAAGCTATTATTAAAAAGACATTTAATAATAATATATGGGTTTAGAAATGTTCTGAGAGCTGCTAAAAAGAATTAGAAAGTAAAGCTGCAAATATCACTCAACTAGTTCATCATGCAAAAGAAATTAGAATTTTGTCCAAGTCACTATTTCAAAAATTTGGTCTTCAGGAGAATGGTATGCATAGAAATGGTTATTTTTATGTTCACTTAGGCAAAGGTCATTGGTAAGGACCATGGATATGCATCTAAGTTTTGATGCTATGGGGAGTTCTTTGTGTTTTCTTTCTTTTGCCAACCTCATGTCAGATCTGGTTAGCTTGTTATTGTTTTATCTCATGATGTGGCTGAGAAAAACATGAGACATGGTAAAATCAAAAAAAAAAAAAAAAAAAAAAAAAAAAAAAAAAAAAAAAAAAAAAAAAAAAAAGGAAGAAAAAATAGTTATTTTTATTTGGAAAATGAAAATAATAGATAGATTCCACCATTTCTTTCTCAGAATTTGATGTCTTTTCTCTTTAGAAGCCTTTTTTGCCAGGGAAAAGAGCAGAAACAGAAGCGGCCCAGGAAGAGAAAGTGCCAAGTCCCCAGGCGCATCCCCACGGGCCAAGGCGCTCACTGGGCGGCACTGCCTACCTCTGTACAGTCAGAGGGCCAGACAGATGAAGAATTAAGGGAAGACTCAATAATTCTTTAAACTGGTAGCTCCCATATATATATACATATATATATATATATTCTATATATAAAATATTTGAAACATTAAAATGTTTAAAACATTCAAACATTTTATATATATATAACATAGATATTATTTATATATAAAATGTTATATATATAAAATTTTATTTATATGTAAAATAAAATATATATTAAAAATATATATTATATATAAATATATATATATTTTATATAAATAAAACATTTATATATAACATTTTATATATATAATATGTACATAAATATATACAAAATATTATTATATATATAAAAGGTTAATATATATTATATATGTTATATATAAAACATTAAATATATACTAAACATTAATATATAAACATTAATTATATATAGAAACATTAAAATGTTTGACACATTGAAACATTTTATATATACATATATTATATTATCCTAAATGATCCTGTGATATATATATAAATTATATATATTCTATAATATATATAATTTATATATTATAATTATATAAATATATATTATATATAATATAATTATAATATATTATATATATAAAATGTTTGAATGTTTCAAACATTTTAATGTTTCTATATATAATTAATGTTTATATATATTGTTTATTATATATTTAATGTTTAATGTTTCATATATAAGAGCTACTAGTTCAAATTATATGTATATTTTATATATATATGTGTGTGTGTTTGTGTGTGTCTGTGTGTATATATATATATATATATATATATACACATATATATAAAATGTTTGAATGTTTCAAAGAATTCAAAAATGTTTGAATGTTTAAGGAGATTTTAACTCTGTAATTTTGTTTTGGTCCCTTCACAATCCTCTTTATCCTAAACCATTTTCTATATGCACATACACACACACACATGCACACACACACACGCACACATTAACTAAAACCTTGAAAAGTAAAGGGTAGGATATTCTACTCTTTAATTTTTCTAGCTTTGTTTCCATTCACTGAAAAAGAAAGTAAAATAAAACAGGTTTTCATTTTCAGGCTCGGAGTAATGCTTATATATTTTCTCAGTTCTCGTTTTTCTGATTGTTTTAAACTCTTGTTTAAAGAACAGTTTTAGGTTTACAGAATAATTGATTGGAAAGTGCATATTCCCCCTCCTCCCCCACAGTTTACCTTGCTTTTGGCATCTCATATTCATGTGTTCTGTTTACTATTATTGATGAACCAAGTTTAGTACATTATTATTAACTGAAGTCTATAATTTATATTAGAGTTCATTCTTTGAGCTGTACACTTTTTATGGGTTTTGACAAATTCATAACAACATGTGTTCATCATTACTGTATCATATAGAATAATTTCACCGCCCCAAAATCCCCTGTGTTTGCTCTATGAATATCTCTCTCTCCCATCTCCCCTCATCTCCCCTCAGTCTCTGGCAACCAATGATCTTTTCACTGTCTCTAGAATTCTGCCTTTTCTGGCATGTCATATAATTAGAATCATACAGTAGGTAGACTTTTTCAAATTGGCTTCTATCAGGTAGCAATATGCTTTTCAGGTTCCTCTATGTCCCTTCGTGGCTTGATCGCTCATTTCTTTTTATCACTGAATAATATTCCAGGATAATCCCTTTTTTATGCATTTGACATTAAAGAAACTTTATACAATTAGCGAACTGCAGAATTCTAGCTCAGAAGTTTGCAGATGTTGATTCATTGCCTACTGACATTTAATATCATAAAGAAGTCAAATCCCATTTTGATTTCTGCTCTTTTACATGTAACCTATTTTTTTCTGTCTATCTCTGGGCGTTTTTCTTTAGAAGGATTTTTGATTATGCTGGCACTGTTTTGTGTTATTTCTATAAAACAATACTCCTTTGTTTTTTAAAAAAAAATCTAATATCTTCCTGTCATCTGTGTCTAACACATTTCCCTTATCCCCTTCTCTCCTTTGTCCTTTCCCTCTACATTAAAAGATAATTGTTCATATTTGTCCTCAGAATCACTGATTTAATATTACATGGTGCTATTTATTCAGGTTTTGACTGGTTAGAGAGATTTTAACTCTGTAATTGTGTTTTGGTCTCTTGACAATTCTCTTTATCCTAAACCGTTTTCCTTGAATGTGAAGTTGTGAACGTTGTGTTACAAGCTGCTACATAGATGCTATTGTGTATGTTTATTTTCTTGTTAGTTTTATTTATAACAATAGTAAAAATCCTGTACCTGAAATTGCAAAAAAAAAAAAAAGTCTACAAATTTCAGTGATGAAAAGCAGCAGTTCATTGCCTCAACACTCATCATGCACACACAGTTCCACTTTTCTGAGGAAACCACTCCTCCCCAAAATTGGTTATTTCTGTTGATTATCTGTTTCAATCTTTTTGATTGCTTTCTAGGCCTTTCACAGTGCAAGCATTATGAGATTCCCTTGCACTAATCAGACTGCTAATTTAATGCCTCGTTTATTGCATTCTGCTTCTTTTGTTTTTCTTCTCTGCTCAATGATATGTTGTTTCTTCCTGCAGGAAAAATTATGTTTATGTTGTTCATTCTCTTTAAACCATCGGTTTTCTTTTGTGTGATAGAATGTCAAAGATTCAGGAAGATTTGAGGGGTGAGTTAGCCTGAGTGGTATAGCTTTTGTCTAGTGTTTGTGTGTTTGTGTGTGTGTGTATGTAGGAGGACCATTTTTTGTGCTATTTCTCTACCTCCAAAGGGAACTCTGACACAGGCTGCATTGCCCTGGCCAGAGCTTTTTTTTAGGTGAGCTTTGAGCTTCGGACTAGGTTTTAAAAGTCTGAAGTACAGTCAGGTACTGTCTTTCCCTAATCATCAACGAAGCTATTTCCATTTCCTCAAAAATTCCATAGGGCTAAATACCAGGCCACCGTTACTCTACAGGAATACAGAGGGAAGCAGGAAGCTTTCAAGACAAATGCCCTAGGGTCCTCTTCTCACTCTCCATGTCCTTCCCCTCTCCATGCAGTCCCTGCCTGCTTTTATTTTAGGCTTACCTCTGATTCATTTGTCAACCATTTTTATCTGCCTGTGTATTTTATGTCATTAAACTAATTATAGTTTTTCTCCCATTCTTTTTGGTAGGATACATTTATTCCCATTAAAATTTTATTAGGTAATATTTTTATGTCTTCAGAGAGAAAGAAAACGATGTTTAATTCTCTGTCTTGAAAGAGAAGCTTCTAGGTGTCATCTGATACTAGAAGCAAGTTTAACATAAAAAAATTGAATTGCAAGTAAACATACATTTTTAAGACAACAAAACATTATTTCACTAGAATATTTTACCAACCACTGCTGGATTTTATTTGTCTCTTTTGATCCTAATCTTGAGGTCCCTCAGTTGGTCTCTTATGACTCTTCAGTGTAACTTTGGAAAGTATTCTCTCAGTAATCACTCAATTTTGTATTCCTCCCAAGTACTTATTGTATTTTTGTTAAGTTTTCTCATGCTATCTCCAATGGCCACTCTCTTTCTACGTAGATATAACTTTTGTTTGCCCTCACAATGTATTTGTGGTTTCTGTCTTTTACCCTTAAATATTTTACTAATCCTTTTCTCCCTACATCACAAATTTACTCTTTCTAGTACTCTCTTCTACAATACCTATGTCAAGGATGGAATGGGTACCCAAACTCATTTTCTACATGTATTTTTATTAGGGTAAATGTTAGCATTTTAAAGGTCTCCTTGACCCATTTTTACTATTCCTATCCACCAAGACACTATTGTTCTTGAATTACATTTACAATTATTTTTGAAAAAGGTACATTTCTAATTGCATTTTTACTTAGTACAAGGTCATTTTAACAAGAAGTATCTCTGGAATAATAAGCCCTTCTAAAACTATACATGCTCATTTGAAATGTTAATGGAGTTAGATTCTGAACCCTATATTTTCTGTTTGTATTTGCTTTTTGTTTTTAATGAATTCTTTCTGTAGTAATTATTTCTTTTTGTATTTTACAATCTCAGAAGTGTTACAATTACAAAACCTTTTTTTTCTGAACTACTTCAATGTAAGTTGTTGACCTGATGGCCCAATACTTCAGTATTTACTACAAATAAAAATGTTCTCCTCCATAATGACAATCTAGCCATTAAAACAAGAAAAGTAGTTGAATATATTGCTACTATCTAATTTGCTGATCTTTATTCAAATTTCATCTATTATCTGATGATTTATTATAAAAGGTTTCAGTTTAGAATGACATAAGATTTTATTTGTCATTTCTCATTGTCTCCTTTGGTCTGAGCCAGCACTTTATTTTTTCAATGATTGTCACGGTCTTGACATTTAACAAATATTCTTATTCAATTACTTAGAGGAATATACTTCACTTTGTGTTTGTCTAATGCTTCCTCATGATTCAAATTAGGTAGTGCATCTTAGCAGAGATATTACAGAAATGATGATATGTGTTTATTGTGTTCTATTGGATGGTGGACCATGTGAAATTTTGCCATTACTGGTTTTGTTTACTTTAATCACTTGATTAAGTCGGTGCCTGCCAGGATATATCTATATATACCCACACACATAAGCATAAATAAATACACACACGCATGCGCACATACACACGTATACATTTACACACCACTTTTCATCTATACTTCTCTATCCACTGAAAACCATAAATTCACACTGATTATCTCAATATCATAGGTTGAGTCTAGTTACTAAGTTTCCATATTTTAACTCCCTCTTCTATACAGCAAGAAACATGGATCCCATTATCCTCAATATAATTACTTATTTAATCAATATGTAACGAATCTGCCTTGTTTCCTAATAATCCTTTTATACAAGTACCCTCCTCACCCTGGTGGGATTCTGAAGCCTTCCTCAGATTCATCTCCTTGTGTAGGTCCCTGTTCAGGCTCCAGCTCTGCAAGCCAGGATGGCCCCAAGGGGATACAAGCCTTGCCCTTCTATGGTTCTAACACCAAACACCAGGCTTCCCTGTCATGAGCACATCCTCCTCTGGCACTGGGCCTCCAACATTTCCTGCAAGTGACACTTCTCCACAATGTTGTTCTCTCCAACTCTAGGTTACTACAAACCCCTCAGCCATCCCAGAATTTAAGGCTATTTTGCACTGCCCAAATGAATGGCTTTAAGGAAGCATTTTGTGGAAGGAAAGAGAAGGGAAGGGAAAGAAAAAGGGAAAGAACAAACAGGACTCTGCTTCTATGCCATAATTTACAAGCCTTCTTAAAGCACCTAACAAATCACTTAAAATCTGGATTTAAAATCATTAAATATGCTTTGTGAATAAAAAGTAAAATGACATATCTCCTTGTTACATGTGTGTGCATTTATCTAAAATAAAACAAGTCTCTAGTTGGAATTATTTTGAAATTTAATCTTTCAATTGCATTCTGTGCCTTTAAAAATGATAAAACTTTAATACAACATGACCTGAAAACTTCCTCAGTCATTTTTACGAACATCTGAGTTGTTTGTTTTCTTACTTGCTCTAGATTTGCCTAGTGAACTATTTTTCCCCAATATGAATAACAATAATATTTTTGCTAAGATTTTGCATTATACTTTGCTATTCTACCATCACTTCATTTCTTAAACTTCAAGGCCATCTTCTATTTCTTTAAAAAACATCTAAAAGAAAACCTACCGCTGAAAACATCTGCAACTACTGTCCTTTGCTTTTAAGGATGATGCCTGAAGTAGTGAACAATTTAAAAGCACAATTTGCCATATGGATGCTATAGCAGTTATTTGCTCTGTTGCTTAACATAGGAATGTATTGAATGGATATAACAGCTTTTGCATTGGCACAGAGAAGTAGCAGATTGGCCAAAAACTGCTAAACAGGTGCTCTCTGTAATGGCACTAGATGATTTATGGTGTTCTCTGAGCTTCATTCTCTACACAATTTTCGAATATCTATGTCAAAGCAAGGATAGGAAAGACTACTCCAAGATTACTGCACTAACCTGATATGAACCAGAAACCAAAGGGGTGGAAGGTGGTACCTTTAAAACATTATATTACTATATCCATTTCATTCTTTGTAATCTATCTCCAAGGACTCTCATTGTCCTTGGGCATCAGGTCCCCATCCCAGACTATTATAATAAATTTCTTTTTGCTCTGTCTTTATGCTTTTGCTTATTCATGCGAACATTCACAGAGTCATGTTAGTTCCTACACTTCCATGATCAACAATCTGTTATGGCTCCAAAGCTTCCATAAAGTAAGTCCCAAATACCTTGTTATTACATTGAAGAAACTCCATGATCTTAAATAATTTTTATTTCCAAATTGTTTTTAATTTGAATATTTTAAAATTATTCTTATTTATGCATGTACATCTATCTATCTGTGTTTCAAATAAGTGGCTACTATAGTTTTGAAATTTGGATTTAGGAGTTGATGTCCAAATTCATTCACCCTTCTTTCTGCTGAAGAAGAAAATATATACACAAATAAATAGTCAAATGGGAACCAAATTGTATTTTTTTATGTTCTAATATCCAAGCAAGGAACATGTTATAACCAGAAGCGGAATAAAGTTTAGGCCTGAAACCACTGTGAGTTACTTGCACATGAGATTTAGGTTTTGAAACCAGGTGACCTTTCACTTTTAGGAAGGACTTTCTGCTTATTATTTTTTTTAAGATACAAAGTTTTATTAAACAAATCTGGAATCAACAGTATTATTTCATAAATTAGACAGCAGTAAAATTTCCGTAAGGTATAAGTACAAATCACAGTGATTTCCATTGTGCAACAAATGGACAGGATTAAAAATAGGCACTCCTCTCCTTGACCCCCCAAGAGAAGGTGGGATCACCCCACAGGGTTCTCAGCTCTGGCTCACAAGGGGCACACATACCTGCAAAGGCACTCTGCCTATATGTGCAGCATCTGAAGGCAGTCACAGGAGCCCCAGAAGCACGTTGGCAACATGGTGAGGCTGTCCAGTGTTCAGCATGAAAAGAAAGAATTCAGCTATGACAGCTGAGCAGAGCTCAACAGCCATCTCAAAGGACAAGGACTATGGAAAGGCTTCAAATCCCAACCTCTAGAACACACATGTAATGCCTCTTACATACGGAATAGACATGTCCACCATGGAAGATCAAACTAAGCCTCAACAGAATTTCCCAACACAAGGTAGTCTACAGAGAACCATTACAGAGCATCACCCTTTTATTAGGAAGGACTGTTCTGCTGGGTGCAAGGCCATAGGTTAGCAAAGCTAACTTGATTATGAAAAGGCTTGGTGAAAATGCAGCCCCCCACCTTCACCAAGACACACACACACACACACACACACACACACACACACACACACAAATATGCACACACCCCAAAGAAACTATCCAAATGTGTTGAGACCTGTTTCTGTGTTTTTCTTTTTGCTTTTGTTAAGTGAACCCCATCTATTTAAGTTAGACTAATGAGAAGGCCTCCTTGCAACAGGGAAAACAATGCATATGACTCCTCCAATGTGTGTAAAATGCATGCCAGATAGACTGAAGGAAAAATGAGAGGAACCTGGGCACCCCATTTCAAATCTCTACAACTGGAGCAATCAAAAGCTGTAAGGACTCTGTAGACCTGATGCAAAATTAACTGGCTGCAAAAATAAAACCCAAGCCAGTGCTGTCTAGCTTTCTGCTTCTTGTTGGAAGAATGTTATGGAGGCTGAGGCTGGAGTCTGTTTCAAATACAATGAGGCATTGTGTTCCCAACTATTAGTAAAAGCCTAAATTAGTCAGTTCTTTGACCATTATTCTTCTGTGGAAACATGTTATTTTCTTTATTTTATCCGTTTGCCTTACTATTCGAGCCTCTGGTCGACTAGGGATATCAGCACCATATTTTTGAAAGAAAACAAAAATATCAGAGATTTCTTCCTCCAAAGACAGTACCTAACACTGCTCCTTTCAGAACTTTCCTGGAGGCATTAGGATGTGCCACACAGCACTTGCTCCCAAGGGACACTGAAATGTATCAGAACAGATGTCACTCACTTCAGAACCATGAAGTCCATACTGAATTTTTGCCTTCATTTTATTTTTCACCACTATTATTCATAAACATATAGAAAATAATCAAATTTAAAAGATGAGACACAAATATTATAGAGAATGCCTCATCTTTTATTCAATGTCAATGGCAAATTAAAAATCTAAGAAATAAAGACTCTTTCCCTTGCAAAACTAAAATAAGATAAATGATCTCCTCACTCTTTTATTTATTCCAGTTTCAGCCAAAAATATCCCAATCAAATAGATGGAACTAGCAGCGTTCTAGTAGTCGCTTCCTCCTGGGTCATGTCCTCCCAGCATGGGTTACCCCATCAGCATTTTATTTGCAGATGAATTAACCCAATACTGATGTTCTTATGTTTTCCTTTTTTCGAGAGGGTATGAGTCAATAGAACATGACAGAATTTGTCTCAAGCCAAGTAATAACACCCAGATCCATATTGCTATTCCAAGCAAAAGAAAATAGTAGGATTTTAGCATTGTCTGGGGAAAAAAAGGATAACCTAGAAAATATGAAAGTTTGGTTTTAGTTTTTAATGATGCCATTCAGGCTACATATACTTTTCAGAGTTCATATTAGACTCACATTAAGAAAACAAATTATCTTCTGACAGTTGTAAACTCATACTTCTTTTATGATGGGATTTTTGAAAAATCATGGAATAAACTATGCTTTCTCTTCTCTCACATAGTGGCATATAAGCCACTGGTCTCATCTCACGAATTTTAGAAATTTGTAAACATTTAGAAATAAGCAGTCAAGGTATTTTACAATGTTTTTTAGTAACTAAATACAACACCTTTAGGACTCAGGTCTTTTCTAAAGTTCTTATTATTACATGTTCATCTTTCGTATTTAAAACAATTTAACTTCTATATCTGGTTGAATTTTATCTTGTAGATATTCCCATGTTTAGTAAACTTTAGGCCCTTTCTAAGTACATAGCATCTACTTTGTTTTATTACCTGTGTTCACCAAATTTATAACAGGCAACTCTTCTACCAAAATTAATAGCCTTGAATTTTCAGTGCCCCCACGCCCTGACTTTTGTCTCTGTATTTTTCTATTTCTAAGAAAATCTCTGTTAGCCCTGTACTATAATGGCCCCAGATATTTCCTAGTCTGTAATTCCTTAGATCGGTGGTTTCCAAACATTCTTCATCATTGCAATGATCTAGGAAGCTTTAAAAAACGCAACTGATGCCTTGGTTGCATGCCATACCAACTGAAGAAGATGAGAATTAGGCATCTATATTTTGTAAAGATCTCCAGGTGATTTCAAAGTGCAGCACAGGATTTAGAGGCCTATGAAACCTAGACGTTATTTTTAAATACTTTTATTGATTTTTTCCTCTACCTTAATCCAGCAAGATAAATAGCCATCTAGAGAATAAGTGGAAAAGCAAATTAAGATGAAAATCATGAACCAGTAATCAAATAAACGTGAATTGCAACCTCAAATGATATTTCAGACCATTCTAACTAATAAAATAGTTTTTAAAAAATATTGGAACAAATAAAACATTTATTTTCAGAAAGAAAAACAGGTCACCTACAAAATGGTTTTGGACTTTTCAGTAGCAATGCTGAATTATAGAAGATAATGAAAAAATCTCAACATTTGTAAGAAAATAACAGTTCCAGCCTAAAAGTTTCTACCAAATCTAGCTATACATTAAATGTAAGTGTGAATGCAAAAAAATCGACATTTGTGGACAAGGACTCTCTCAAAAGCTTCTTAGACTTATGCAGCATTTGTCAAAACATTACTGATATGTTCCACTAAAATGAAGAAATAAAGTGAGAAAGGAGTATGAGACCATGAAAGAGGATTCCACAAAAGAAAGCTATAGAATTAATTTCCAGCATGATTGGGAGGTCCTAGAACGATTGCTTTGAACCAGAGCAAAACATTCTCAATTGTAAATCCAGAGGAAGTTAAAGTTTGTAGAAACCCTGATGGATCTGGACATACTAAATCATAATTCAGACATTTCAGGGCTTGTCAATAGTTAATAATTCATATGGAGAAAGCTATGTGACATATTATATATAAAGCAATTGCCAATCTCAGGAAAATATTTTGCAGGAAAGGAAAAAGCATAATATATTATCTTGTTTGGCTTGGGTTAATATCTACCTTGTCATATTAATGTAAAAAGTGAATATTGATCTAACAAAAAATACCAAGCCTTTTTTCATACAGAAATATTGGGTAGTGGGAGGACACAAAAAAGGCTTGTATTAGTAGAGATACGGACGATGTATGAAAAAATGGCTAAATATTTATCTTCTTTGTGGGCATCAGAAGATGTGACTGAAAGAAAAAACCATATTACATAGAGAAGGTGTGGTAAATATCCAAAGAACTGATTAAGTGAATTGAAGTAATTATCTCCGAAAAGAGATAAACAGAAATAAGGTAAGGGGCTATTATGCATTTTTGTAGCAAACCCTGTAAAATCATTTTACTCCTAAATTATGTTCAGGTAAAAAAATAGAAAAGAAATTAGACTTCGATATCAGTTTCTGTGTGACGTTTTCTGACTAACTTAGGTAAAGTGTAGCTCACTTAGAGCTATTTTAACCCCTAACACACGACAATTTTATTTTCTGTTTATATAGGTATCTGCCTAATAACAAAGTTTGTGGCCAGATCATGAAATGTTTTGAATGTCATGAAACAAGATGGTGGGAAAGGAATGAGTTTTAGAATCAGAGCAATGGTTCATGTTCTAAATGTGCTACGTACTGACATCTTATGTATACTCATTGTGCTTTAATTCCCTAAAATATAAATTATGGAATATTACTCTCTCTCAGAGTTACTATGGATTAAATATCTATCAATCAGCTAATGTAGTACTTGGCATCAAGAAATGTGCAACAGAGATGGTCTCGAGATGGCTGAATAGACACAACTCCAGTGCATAACCCCCAGCAAGAGAGATGCAGAAATTGAGAGATCTCCTAGCTCCAACCGAGATACCAGGTGCATTTCAATGGGTCTGGTCAGATGGAGAGCAAAGCCCACACAGGGCAGACTGAGGCGGGGAGGGGTGCTGTTTCACCCAGAAAGTGAATCTGACTGGTGAGTTGGAGGCTCCCCCTCTGACACCCAGTCCAGTTACACTGCTTCCCCCAAAGCCTCAGCAATCCACAGAACAGGTGATCTTTGGCAGTCAAGCGCTGGAAATGACAAGCACAGAGTTGAATAACAATCTAGGATGGTGTCCCAGATCATCACACAGACCTAAGCAAATGCATAAGCCAACCAGGAGAACCTGCAGACTGAGCTATCACCCACTCGCCCTGCCCAGAGAGAGAGGGAGCCAAAGACAGGAGGACAGACTGAGCAGCTGGGCAGGCCCCTCCCCCATGACCAGAGAGAAAGGGAGCTGAAAGCAGGGAGACAGACGGTGCAGCAGGGCGGGTCCCTACCCTCCCCACAAACCCCAAAGGGCTGAAGCATTAACTCTAGCCCGTTAAGTAGCCAGTGCCTCAGTCTGAGCTGAACGCTGAATGATCCAGTTCCACAGAGGAAAGGCGCAACCCACCATTAAAGAGGCAGGACTAGGCTACATGTTTTAACAAAAAACACAGGAAGCCTATGTAGCAATGGGGCAATGTTCTTCACCACCCAGCAGTGCCTCCAGGTCAGGAGAAGAGGTAGGCCTAGCCTCCCAGTGTAAACAAAAAGACACAGGAAGCCTACCTAGCAACCTGAAGGAGTCCCTGGAAACTCAGCAGCGCCTCAACAGGCAGACAAGTGACCTCATTAAGCAGCTCCCTGAGATCAGAGCTAGATAAATCCACGAAGATGGGGGAAAAGACAGCACAAAAAAAGATGAAACCATCAAAGACCAGAATGCCCTTTCTCCTTCAAGGGATCACAGCTCCTCATCAACACGGGACCACAACATGACCAAGAAAGAATGCAACAATTGACAGAAACAGGCTTCAGAAGGTAGGTAATAACAAACTTTTCTGAACTAAAGGAACATGTTCTAGCCCAGTGAAAAGAAACTAAAAACCTGGAAAAAAGATTAGGCAAAATGCTAACTAGAATAACCAGCTTAGAGAAGAAGATAAATGACTGGATGGAGTTGAAAAACACACACGAGAACTAAGTGAAACAAACACAAGTTTTAATAGCTGAATTGATCAAGCAAAAGAAAGGATATCAGAGATTGAAGGTCAACTCAATAAAATAAAAAGAGAAGACAAGACCAGAGGAAAATGAGTGAAAAGAAATGAACAAAGCCTCCAAGAAATATGGGATTATGTGAAACGACCTAATTTACCCTTGACTGGTGTACCTGAATATGACTGAGAGAATAAATCCAAGCTGGAAAACATGCTCCAGGATATTAACCAGGAAAACTTTCCCAGCCTAGCAAGGCAGTCCAAAATTCAAATCCAAGAAATAGAGAGAACTCCACGAAGATATTCATCAAGAAGAGCAACCCCAAGGCATATAATCCTCAGATTCACTAGGGTTGAAATGATGGAAAAAAATGCTAAGGGCAGACAGAGAGAAAGGCCAGGTCACCCACAAATGGAAGGCATTCAGACTCATGGTGGATCTCAGCAGAAACCCTACAAGCTAGAAGCAAATGGGGCCGATATTCAATATCCTTAAAGAAAATAACTTTCAATCCAGAATCTCATATCCAGACAAACTAAGCTTCATAAGTGAAGGAGAAATAAAATCCTTTACACACAAGCAATTACTGAGATATTTTATCATCACTGGACCTGCCTTACAAGAGCTCCTGAAAGAAACACTAAACACAGAAAGGAACAATGCCAGCTACTGCAAAAGCACATGAAATGGCAAAGGCCAAAAATGCAATGAAGAAACTCAGTCAACTAATGGGCAAGAAAACCAGTCAGTATCAAAATGGCAGGATCAAATTCACACATAACAATATTAACATCGAATGTAAATGGCCTAATCACCCCAATCAAAAGACACAGACTGGTAAACTGGATAAAAAGTCAAGACCCATCAGTGTGCTGTATTCAGGAAACCCATCTCATGTACAAAGACACACATAGACTCAAAATAAAGGGATGGAAGATTTACCAAGCAAATGGAGAACAAACAAAAGCAGGGGTTACAATCCTAGTCTCTGATAAAAGGGACTTCAAACCAACAAAGATCAAAAGAGATAAAGAAGGGCATTACATAATGTTAAAAGGATCAATCCAACAAGAAGAGCTAACTATCCTAAATATACACGCACCCAGCACAGGAGTATCCAGATGCATAAAGCAAGTTCTTAATGACCTAAAATGAGATTTTAGACTCCCACACAATAATAGTGGGAGACTTCAATACTCCACTGTCAATATTAGACAGATCAACGAGACAGAAATTTAACAGGGACATCCAGGACTTGAATGCAGAGCTGGCCAAGGAGACCTAATAGACATCTACAGAACGCTCCAACACAAATCCACAGAATATACATTCTTCTCAGCACCACATTGCACTTACTCTAAAATTGACCACGTAATTGGAAACAAATCACTCCTCAACAAATGCAAAAGAATGGAAATAATAACAAACAATCTATCAGACCACAGCGCAATTAGATTAGAATGAAGGGTTAAGAAACTGACTCAAATATGCACAACTACTTGGAAACTGAACAACTCGCTTCTGAGTGTTGACTGGATAAACAATGAAATGAAGGCAGAAATAAAGATGTTTTATGAAACCAACCAGAATGAAGACACAACTTACCAGAATCTCTGGGACACCTTTAAAGCAGTGTCTAGAGGGAAATTTATAGCAATAAATTGCCACATGAGAAACAAGGAAAGATCTAAAATAAACACCCTACAATCAAAATCAAAAGAATTAGAGGAGCTACATCAAACAAACTCAAAAGCTAGCAGAAAACAAGAAATGACTAATATCAGAGCCAAACTGAAGGAGATAGAAATGTAAAAAACCCTTCAAAAAACCAGTAAATCCAGGAGCTGGTTTTTTGAAAAGATCAACAAAATAGACCACTAGCCAGATTAATAAAAAAGAAAAGAGAGGAGAATCAAATAGGTGTAATAAAAAAATGATAAAGGGGATATCACCACTAATTCCACAGAAATACAAACTACCATCAGAGATTACTAGAATCAACTATATGCACACAAACCAGTAAATCTGGAAAAAGTGGATAAATTCCAGGACACTTGCACTCTACCAAGACTAACCCAGGAAGAAGTTGATACCCTGAATAGACCAATAACAAGGGCTGAAGTTGAGGCAGCAGTCAATAGCCTACCAACCAAAAAAAGTCCAGGTCCAGATGGGTTCACAGCTGAATTCTACCAGATGTACAAGGAGGAGCTGGTTCCATTCCTTCTGAAACTATACCAAACAACGCAAAAAGAGGGAATCCTCCCTAACTCATTTTATGAGCCCAACATCATCTTGATACCAAAACCAGGCAGAGACTCAACTGAAAAAGAAAACTTCAGGCCAATATCCATAATGAACATAGATGCAAAAATCTTCAATAAAATACTGGCAAACCAAATGCAACAGTACATTTCATCACAATCAAGTAGGCTTCATCCCAGGGATGCAAAGTTTGTTCAACATACGCAAGTCCATAAATGTAATCCATCATATAAACAGAACCAAAGACAAAAACCACATGATTATCTCAATAGATGCAGAGAAGGCCTTTGACAAAATTCAACAGCCCTTTATGCTAAAAACTCTCAATAAACTAGGTATTGATGGAAGGTATATCAAAATAATAAAAGCTATTTATGACAAACCCCCAGCCAATATAATACTGAACGGGCAAAAGCTGGAAGCATTCCCTTTGAAATCAGGCACTAGACAAGGATGCCCTCTCTCACCACTCTCATTCAATATAGAATTGGAAGTTCTAGCCAGAACAATCGGGCTAGAAAAAGAAATAAAGTGTATTCGATTAGGAAAGGAGGAAGTCAAACTGTCTCTATTTGCAGATGACATGCTTGTATATTTAGAAGAACCCATCATCTCAGCCCAAAATCTCCTTAAGATGATAAGCAACTTCAGCAAAGCCTCAGGATACAAAATCAATGTGCAGAAATCACAAGCATTCCTATAAACCAATAACAGACTAACAGAGAGCCAAATCATGAGCAAGCTCCCATTCACAATTGCTACAAAGAGAATAAAATACCTAGGAATACAACAAACAAAGGATGTAAAGGAACTCTTCAAGGAGAACTATTAACCGTTGCTCAAGGAAATAAGGGAGGACACAAACAGATGGAGAAACATTCCATGCTCATGGTTAGGAAGAATCAATATCGTGAAAACGGTCATACTGCCCAAAGTAATTTGTAGAATCAATGCTATCCCCATCAAGCTACCAATGACCTTCTTCACAGAACTAGAAAAAACCATTTTAAACTTCATATGGAACCACAAGAGAGCCCACATAGCCAAGACAATCCTAAGCAAAAAGAACAAAGCCAAAGGCATCACACTGCCTGACTTCAAACTATACCACAAGCCTACAGTAATCAAAACTGCAAGGTACTGGTACCAAAACAGAGACATAGACCAATGGAACAGAACGGAGGCCTCGGAAGAAACATCACACATCTACAATCCTCTGATTTTGACAAACCTGACAAAAACAAGCAATGGGGAAAGGACTCCATGTTTAAAAAATGATGTTGGGAAAACAGGCTAGCAATGTGCAGAAGGCAGAAACTGGACCCCTTCTTTACAATGTACACTAAAATTAACCCCAGATGAACTAAAGATTTAAACATAAAAACTCTAGAAGAAAACATAGGCAAAACCATCCAGGACATAGGCATAGGCAAGAACTTCATGACTAAAATACCAAAAGCAAAGGAAATAAAATCCAAGATAGACAAATGGGATCTAATTAAAATTCAGAGCTCTGTACAGCCAAAGAAACAATCATTAGAGAAAATGAGCAACCAACAGAATGGGAAAAAGGTTTTGCAATCTACCCATTTGACAAAGGGCTAATATCCAGAATTTACAAAGAACTAAAACAGAGATACAAGAAAAAACAAACCCGTTCAAAAGTGGTTGAAGGATATGAATGGAAACTTCTCAAAAGAAGCCATACATGAGGCCAACAAACATATGAAAAAATGCTCATCATCACTGATTATTAGAGAAATGCAAATTAAAACCACATTGAGGTATCATCTCATGCCAGTTAGAATGGTGATCATTAAAAAATCTGGAAACAACAGATGCTGGGAGAGGACTCAGAGAAATAGGAACGCTTTTACACTGTTGGTGAGAGTGTAAATTAGTTCAACCATTGTGGAAGACAGTGTGGCGATTCCTCAAGGATCTGGAAATAGAAATTCCATTTGACCCAGCAACCCCATTACTGGATATATACCCAAAGGACTATAAAGCGTTCTATTATAAAGACACATGCACAGGCATGTACATTGTGGCAGTGTGTACAATAGCAAAGACCTGGAACCAACCCAAATGCCCATCAATGATAGACTGGACAAAGAAAATGTGGCACATATACACCATGAAATACTAAGCAGCCATAAAAAACAATGAGTTCGTGTCCTTTGTAGGGACTTGGATGAATCTGGAAACCATAATTCTCAGAAAACTGACACAAGAATGGAAAACCAAACACCGCAGGTTCTCACTCATAGGCGGGTGTTGAACAATGAGGACATGTGGACTCAGGGAGAGGAGCATCACACACTGGGGGCAGTTTGAGGGGCGCGTAAGGGAGGGACATTGTCGGGTGGGGAGGGTAGGGAGAGATAAAACGGGGAGAAATGCCAGATATAGATACAGGGGGAATAGAGGCAGCAAACTACCTGGTTATGTATACACCTATGCAACAACCCTGCATTACTTGCACATGTACCCCAGAACCTAAAGTTAAAAAAAAAAAGGGTTACAATTTACTGATTTCTGCTCCTTCTTCTCTGATAGATTTTCATCTCTTTGTGTCTTCTTCAATTTTATATGCAAAGGTTTTGGATATTTAGTAAAGGAATGAATAAATGGGCCTTATAAAAATAAAAATCCTTGGATTTACAATGAATACTAAATCAGGCATTAATAAGAAATTCCCAGAATGGAGGAGTGGGAAACTCTATTAAGTTCATTTCTCCAAAAAAGCAGCAAAAACACTGGCAAAATTGTTAAGATTAACTTTTAGAATTCTTAAAATTGATCAAAAGCTCACAACAACCTGAAGAGTGTTTATTCAAGAAAAACTGATGTTCTGTAAGACAGAAGGCATATTCATTTGGCCTACCTTTCTAGTTCCACAGCAGCCTTGAAATCCAACAGCCTCTAAACAATAGAAGTTGTAAAACCACAGGAGCTGGCTGACCAGGTTTGGAGTTCCTCAGAAGGTCCATCCCCAGAGCTTTGTCACTGTTCTACCTGTGTGTCTAGTAACTCCCTGGAAAAGCCTCACTCAAAGGGCTTTACATTATTTGACTTGACTGAGAATTCACTTGGTGGGAAAAAAGTCTATCTCTAGGGCATTTGTGGAAAATAATCAGAAGATTGTTTAACATTGTAGCTGCCTAAGGCTGTGGACACTAGTCTGGGCAAATAAGAACATGAACAAAAATTTTAAAGGACCTGGAAAATTCAATGTTCTTAGGCAGCTCTGAGAAGCTCTAACATATCCTTGCAATGTGGAGTTTGCATATGTGTATAGGGCTGTGTGCGTATCTGAGGAAAGTCCTCAGAAAGTCCCACTATCTCTCCTCTGGTGGACCTCAGGCCCTGTGCAAGCAGGAAGTGAAGGCTAAGGTAGAGTTGTAAACTACCTGAGCATTGAAGACATGCCTCCAAACCCATGGAAGACCCTTGGCAAGAGTGGAAGATATATTGGCTCCAGGCTTTAAAGAAATTGCCAACCAAATATTCGTTGACTGCTAAGCTCACTAAACAGAGATTTCAGTGGCTGTGCATTCTAGGGAAATGAAAACTTTACCATATTAGTCCAGGTAAGTCACAAAAGAACAAACAACAACCTAAAGAACAACCAGCAACAACAAACTGTGGGTTGGAGGTGGGAAGTTCTGGTTTCCAGAGTTGTCACATTAAGTTATCTAAAGTATTCAGTTTCTAACAAAAAATATGAGACATGCAAAGAAATAGAAAATTTTAGCCTGTGCATAGGAGAAAAAAAATCAACAGAAACTATCCCTGAAGGAGCTCAGATATTGGACCTACTGCATCAGGCATTTACAGAGCCATTAGAGATATCTAGATCTTTAAAATAAGACCAAGAGAGGATAAAATATGATCACCATTAGTGCTCCTTGTGATTCTCAATACAGATTGTTTTATGGAATTATTGCCTTCAATTTTGAGCATCTGTGTGTGTGTGTGTGTATGCACTAATAATGCAATTCAAGGAATGATTTGAAAATGTTTTAGATAAGTCTCTAAACAGCCTTTATGTTTTAATATCTTTTTCAGGCCCTCCAGTTAATGTCACATGCAACATATTCATCAACAGCTTTGGCTCCATTGCAGAGACAACCATGGTAGGCATTTTACTTTGCAACAAGTTTCACACTAGAGTAATCTGTAATTGCATTAATGGCAACTCTTCTGCTCATTTTATGCAATTTAGAACACAAATTAATGTAACAAGATTTTAAGAGTAAAATTAATAGTATAATTAAATTATGATCACCTGCAGGTAATAACGTTTCAGAGATGGTATATTAGAATATATTAATATAAGTGAAAACAACATTGAGTTTCCCAATTTACCAATCTAATATTAAACCTCAATTTAAAGCTAAAATGTCACCATATCCTTTATTTTTTCCAAAACTCTTTAATATCCAGACATAAGCAGAGTAGTGAATACTTACATGTTTACTCTGTACCGCACTTACAGAGTTATGTTATTTTAAATATTCAATTTGATTATTTTTCCCAATGAACACAGTATTTGCCAAAACATTATACTTAGAGATTTTATCAACTGTATTTGAAAAGTTATTAAAGCTTGAAAAACATAAAAACTGTCATTACAGACCAAATTTCTTCTGTCTTGAATTTTACAGTTTTTTTTTCTAAAGAGCACATGTATCTCTACTTTGCCCATTAGCTTTTATTGGGCAATTTAACTGTAATAAAATGCAGAAATAGACAAACCACTGAACATTCATAAAATTGTCTAGCAGCCAAGTTACTTTTTTTAAAACTGTGTTCATGATGATTCTTAAAGTAGCTAGAATTATATTTTTAAATGTAGCAAGTAGAGTTTGCAATACTTCTCAAAGTTAATATTAACTAAAATATTATATAAAATACTTAAGGATTTATTATTTTCAAAACTATTATTAAGAATTATGTTCATTTAACCTGTCTTAGAATAGTAAATAGATAGTAAATTTTCTAAGGAGCAGTCTATTATGCAAATTATTACATGAATTATGGTGCAAGTGCGTGTGGTGGGGGGGTGTGTGTTGGAGTCAGGGAGAGGTTTTCTACAGGCATCATTTAAAACAAGTGCTTTTTCCTCTTGTATGCAATGTTAAGTCATTTATCAGTGTCTCTGTGGTTCTACTCAAAGTTAATATATCTTAACTACAATAAAGCATTTTCAGAGAGGAACCAAACTTAAATTGGGAGGCATTATATAGAATTATCTTAAACAGGATACAATATAAGTTAACATGAATTTGTGTATATGAGTGTACAAGCAAAGAAGATGCATGGAATTTGGTTAGAAGCAGTGCGATCCTGGTGCAATTTTCTTCTCTAAAGCAGCTATAATCCTGTTTTAGACTTTGATATATTCTAGGTTCTTGTGGGAAAATGTGGCCCTGATTTATGTCCAACATTTGTACATATTCAGTCTATATAATCCACAGAAGAAGGGATCACTATTGGCTTTGGTCTATTTAGACTTCACAAATTGTATTTCTAGCCCTAACAATTTTCTCATTTCATTTCTATATATGTATAACCCTAAAAACCTGGAAATATATTTTTCTCTATTTTTTTGCATGATTATTTCCACGAAATACTTTCCACAGCAATAGTTGGAATGATTTAAAGCCTTATCCATCTTAATGGGGTAGAGAGGGAAGGGGCTTGGAAAAAAGACAGGGCATAGCCAGATTTCCTTTCCATTAAGACGTAAAGATTGCCAGTTTTCTGAAAGTGCATGTTTTTATGATATAATTCAGCAGTCTACCACAAAAATGGCTATACCACAATCTTTAAGATGGCTACACCAGTTAAATTTCTTACCTAAATAATTTTAGCCAGACTTTGTAGAACAAAATTTTACATAAAGCTTGCAGAATATTGTAAACATACCTTCAAGATAACCCATATTCAGTTTTATTTCCCTCCTTCAGTGTGCAACCCTTTCCATATCTACATATTCCATTATTATACATTCCCTTGGAAATTATTTTAAGCATCTGTCACTCACTTCTTTACAGCCTCAAGCAGTGTCAATGAACAAACCTAATCATGTTCACCTTGTTTTTTTCTTTTTCTTTTTCCAAATTTCTAAACATTTGTTATTTCCATTCAAATGATCAGATTCTATATTTATAAATTTGTAGTGGTATCAGCCAGAATAGCTGTGATTATGATATCCATCTACATAGGCACAAAGCAAATGAGAACTTGTTAGTATATTCCTATCATGAGACTCATAAATGCTTTGCTCCCATTTAGTTAAGTTGTTATATTTTATTTACAGGGTCCACTATCAAGATTCTACACTGAACTTTATCTCATTATTCTATTGCTGTGTTTAAAATTCAGCAAAAATGCTAACATATGTGTTGATATATTTTTTAATTTATTTACACTTCTTATACTGAATATAATTTCCTTCTGTTCTTTTTTATTTTTATTTATTTATTTATTTTAGACAGTCTTCTGTTCTTATACAAATAATTGAATTCAACTAAGGCAGTCAATTAAAATTGAGAGGATGGAATCTCAAATTATCTGTAATCAGTAATGAATATATTTATATCTGATTATTCATATTTAAAATAAAACTACATAATTATCCTAATGCATATGTGTCTGCTTAACAAGAATCTTAACTAAGTCTTCAATGTCTTTCCTGGCTAAGTATGTTGAGCTCCCTCTGCTGGTCTAGTTTATAAGTGGTATATCTCATTTTTAAATACAGCTCTTCTCGCATTTGAGGTTAACACTTAATTATTGGGAAAATCTCTCCAGTAGATATTCTACTTTTTAGGACACTTTTTGTCAATTAAGTTAATTCAAACAACATATTTTTTAGATTTTTCTTGCATAAATTTAAAAAATATGTGTGTACAGTTTTTTAGCAGTATAAATTCAAATTTCTGTTTAGCTGTTAAACTCCTTTCCTAATGTTTGTTAATCTGATTAGTTTCATGTAGTGCCAACCATTCTCACTTGAGTACAGTTTTATTATTTTACACATAGTCACCAAAGTTTTTTCTACAAATATTATGAGAATTTCAACTTCCCTATTTCCTTCATATTTGAGTCATATGTTATTACATATAATGAGATTCTTTAAGGAGTTGTTCAGCCTCCATTATTTAAAGTACACATTCTTCTTAACAGAGAATGATTTAACAACTATTGGAAGCTCCAGTTCTTAAAAATGTTAAATTAAAAATAAAACTAGTTTACCATCATTACTGTTTGGGAACATGATCTTGGTGACAGAGGAATATCTGTCCTGTCTTTTAAACTGTGATGATGAAGGGACCACATGATTATTTCAAGGAGGGGAAGCTTAAGATGTCCACATTAAGTAGCTCTTACATGAAATGTGCTCCTGCAAACCTATGATGAGCTTCGGATAAGGCTTATGTGCCAAGATGAAAACATTTGTTAATTTTGGGTTTTTGTTCTCCCTTAAGCAAAGGATTTCTCTGGAAATATTCACAAAAACCAAATTGCAATTTGGAGTATACACCCTGACCTGGCTGGTCTTCAGGATGTCCATGGAACAAAATAAAAGTTTGGGATTTTATTGGTTAAGAGAAACATTTTGTAAAATGTTTTGAAAGAAAGTTCATTGGCCTAGAGAAATTTTTCTAGCTCTGTCAAACTGTAATTGTTGAGTGACAGTGGTGGATAAAACTAATCTTGGTGGTAGGTAAAACTAATTAGAGGCATAGAAGGTAGTTTCAGCAGTTATCAGGTAAAACTGGTTTTAAGATTACAGGAAGTTATTTCTGCTTTTGAGCTTGCCAGACATTTCTTGGAGCAGGAGCTTTGAGACCTGAGTGCTTTTTCCCCATGATCTCTTAACTCCCATTTAGTTGGGTATGACTGTAATAAGCCCAGGTCATATCATCAATTTTCATAATTCATACAATGGAATATTACATAGCAACAACATGGATAATTCTCATAAACATAATTGTGAGTTAAAGAAAACAGACACAATAGTATATATACCATTTACTTCTGTTTATATGAAGCTTAAGAACATAAAAGGCTTCTGAATTCTAAAAGATTATCTTTAGTGGGAGGTGGGAGGTGGTTGGTAACTGGTATTGAGGAGGTACAACGGAGTCTTCTCAGTACCAAAATTATTCTATGTTTTGATCTGGGTGGTAGTTACACAGGTATATACATATGTCAGGATTATTGAATGGACACTGAAGACTTGTGTATGTTATGAATGGCTGTTACATCTTAACTTAAAAGATTTAATTCAAAAGACAGTGAATCATAAACTTTTTCCCATTATAAAGATAAAATTAAAAGCAAACAAAAACCTTCACAAATTTAAAATTTAACACACCAAGTGTGTCATGCAGAGCATATCTATTCAGTGATCACAGGTGAGAATATTAGAAGTTAGACACAAAGCTTGAAATGAAAGCTTTTATTCTTCGTCAGAAACAGTCTGCAGGCCTGTGCATGTCTAGGACATTAATATGTGATTTCTCTAACCCTGTGCCTTCAAGTCCTTAAAATGCCTAGCTATAAGGACCAAAAATGAGGAATCTTGAAGAAAAAAATCACCGAGATGATATGCAGCTTCCACGTTATAGGTAAAAGGGAATTCCATTTGATCTGCTCTGGGGATGGGGACTGGCTATAGGTAGCCCAGGAGTTCTCAGCTGTCAAACGTTAAGAGAAACTCTGAAATAGAAATAGAAATATATATATATGTGTGTGTGTGTGTGTGTGTGTGTATGTATATATAATCATATATATGTATATATACACATATATATGTATATGTATATATAAATACACTTACACATAAATATGCAAAGATGTGCATGTTTATTTGTATATATATATATATATACACACACACAAACACACACACACAAATAAATATGCAAAGATGTGCATATTTATTTGTGTGTGTGTGTTTATATATATATATTATATATATATATATAAACACACACACACACACACACACACACACACACACAAATAAATATGCACGTCTTTGACAGCAGGAACAGCAAAAATGGCACCCAAAAAAGTCAACAAACCCCACAAGATCCCAGCAAGGAAGAATTAGAATACAATAAAGTTCTACCATCTTGAAAGGAAAGGAGAATAAGGGTCATCAGTCTTGCCTTACGGACCAGGCATTTTACTCAAAGGAGGATTATTCTTCAGCCAGACAATGGAATGAGTCAACCTTAGGAAAGCATTGCAAGGACAGTTTTTATAACCCTCCCGCCCATGGGATTACCTCACAGTTCAACCACAGACCACACTGTGAAGCATAACTGTGACAGAAACAAGAAATAAATTCCCATCACAGAAGCACCCTGTGGGACTGGCTAAACCTATGATGATATTAAAAGTCCATTATGTATTTTAAAATTTGAAAAAGAGAGAAAACAGTCACCATAATGCCCTACTCTAAGCCAGAACTATTAGCAGTTAGCTGTATTTATATTTACTTGTAAATGTTTTGACTGAACATATTTTTACGTAGTTTATGCATTCATCATTCATTCAATAAATCTTTTTTTGAGGGCATAAAATGAGCCAAACATTTTGATATGTATAAAAGATGACATAACCATTTTATTCTGACAAATCTTTTTTTAAACTTATTAGTGAATCATAAACTTTTTTCCATTATAAAGATAAAATAATGAGCCTCATTTTCCTTTTTATTTAATACATATGCAGAAAAGTGCATAAATTATAGGAGTGCAGTATGGTGAATTAACACAAAGTGCACACATTCACGTAACCACATTCAAGCCAAAAGTAGCATCCCAGAAGTCTGCTTACATCCCTTTTAAATCCTACCCCTCAGAGTCTCCAAAGTAGTTTGGGTGCTTGGGTGTGTGTATATATAGTAGTACAGTATTTATAAATGAACATATTGGTTTTATCTGCCTTTCTTTAAAAAACAGATGACTCTCCAGCTTGTTACACATATGTTAGAAAGTTGGAGAATTGCTCTGCTGTGTGATTGAAATCAATATTTACATATCGAACCGTTACTTTTCACCATTGCCCGTAAAATAAATCATTTTTATAAAATGAAAACAAAAAAAAATGAGACATTGTGGATTAATATTTTTTCAGGTGTTTGTGTACATAAATGTATGATAGGTTGGAAGGGACGACCTGAGGGTCCAGTGTGATCTCACAGAATTGTCCAAATGTACAGTTTTTCAATTTTCCATACACATGATAGGCTCACATTTTAGTTGCAAAAATAAGCACATACGTACAAATGCTACTTTGAATTATTGAGTCATTAGATTCTCAAGATCTATCTAAGCCAATACAGCATAAAAATTGGTATTATCTGTCTATCTCTCTATCTATCTGTATACATGTTAATGGAATCTTTAAACTACTAGATATTCTTTTTAAACTATTTTTTATTAAAAAGTTGCAGGCACACAAAGATGCATGGATTAGAAGTAACACTAAAAGTCTATCACCATCTTAAGAAAATACATAATGCAAATACATGAAACTTACTTTACTAAAATAAGCTTTATTCCAGAATTTGATATTAAGATATAAATATTTATTCTATATGTATGAAAATATAATCAAAATGACCATACTGAAGTAACCTCATCTAATTTAGCTTGGCTCCATTTTTAGGTATAAATTTGTGGTTTTTTTTGGAGATACTCCATGCTTGTATATGTAGACTATTCTATTTTCCATTTTCATTTTAGTGTTTCATAATATATTTTTTCATTCTACTTTTGCTAGACATTTCGGTTGTTTCTAACGTTTTTCAATACTACAAAACATCTCTGCAATGAAAATCATTGTATAGGGTGGATCACCTGGGGTCTGGAGTTTGAGACCAGCCTATCCAACATAGCAAAACCCCATCTCCACTAAAAATACAAAAATTAGCCGGGTGTGGTGGTGGGCACCTGTAATCCCAGCTTCTTGGGAGGCAGGGGAATCACTTGAACGCAGGAGGTAGAGTTTGCAGTGAGCCAAGATCATGCTACTGCACTCCAGCCTGGGCAACAGAGGCAGACTCCATCAAAAAAAAAAAAAAGGAAAGAGAGAGAGAGAGAGAAAGAGAGAAAGAAAAAGACAAAGGGAGAAAGAGAGAAAGAAAGAAAGAAAATCGTTACATATTACTTTATTTTATATGCAAGCTATTCTACAGGGTATATACCTAGGAGTGAGATTACTTGGTAATTCCTTGAAATTTACCAAATTGCTCCCTATTTAAATTACTAAATTGCTCTCCAATGTGGTCATTCTGTTTGAAACACCTATTAGCAATTTTATGAGATTTTCTATTGTTTTATATCTTCTCCAACACTTAGTATTTACCCACTTTAATCTTTTAACTTATATAATTGTTGTAAAATTGGATTTAATTTCTGCTTAAGATGTACTTCCTTGATAAACAGTGAGGTTAAGCATTTTAATAAATGATTTAGATGTTGTTTATGCAAAATGCTTCTTATATTTTCCCAGTTTAGGGCTGCTTGTTTTTATTATACACATGGAATTCACACACACACACACACACACACACACACACACACACTCAATATTCTGAAGATGAATACTTTGTCAGTTATATGCATTTTAAACATTTATTCAAGGCATTCTTTTTGATGTATAATTTTAATTCACAAAAATGTAACCTTGTTTTACTTAATGGTCTACGTTTCCTTGCCATAAGAAATTCTTCTCTCACCCAAGTGAACACTTCCAATAATTTGTAATTAATGAGTCAGTTTCAAGTTCTATGCTAATGATCTATTTGTCTATGCCTGCAATGATATCATATTGTTTTATTTAATATAGTTTGCATTAGACTTGATATTTAATAGGACAACTTGCCAAACACGCATTTTAAAAATTCTGTTTAAAGTATTCATTAGTATTCTTGGAAGATGGAAGTTTAGAATTATCTTGTCAAGTTCTACAAAATAAACTTGAGTTGAATATAAAGATGAGTACTGGGAAAATTGTCATCTCAAAATATTGAGTCTTTCTACCAATGAATACAATACATCTCTCCCTTTATTTAAATATTATTAATATCATTTAACAAAGGTATTAATTTTCTAGCATATCTTTTAGATTTAATTATTTATACTTCATTGTTAAACTATGCATTTAAAATTATAACATTTTAGTTATTTTTAACACTTCATTGCCAATATATAAGAATATGATTATTTTTTACATTGCCCCAAATACTTTCATTTTAGGCCTCATGCTTTATAATTTCTTCATACAATTATGCCACCTAGGAATAGTAACATGTTAATTTCTCCCTGTCAGTACATATACACCCTGCAAGAAATATCACAGAGGTAAGGTGCCATTCTCATTATTTTTTATTAAGAGCATGTACTATCAATAGGACTTATTATTGAATATGTTAAGCTTGATTGCAGGCCTGTGGTGGTGTTTGTCTGATTTCTCCACTGTAACTCCTTTTTTGATCTTCTCTGTGCTATTCTTGTCTTAGTCTGTTTTGCATTGCTATAACGGAATACCTGTAGCTGGGTAATTTATAAAGAAAAAAAGGTGGTTTGTTTTGTTTTGTTTTGCTTTGTGGGTTTTTTGGCTCATGGTTCTGTAGGCTGTACAAGAAGCATGGCACCAGCATCTACTTCCACTCATGGCAGAAGTAGGAGGGGAATGGGAACCAGCATGCAGAGATTACAGAACAAGAGTGCAGGAGGGAAAGGTACCAGACTCTTTTTAACAAGCAGTTCTTGCTGGAATTCAGATAGTGACAACTCACTGGTTACCATGGGGACAGCACAAAGCCATTCATGAGGGATCCATGCCATGACCCAAAAATCTCCCACCAGGCCCCCACCTGCAACATCAGGGATCAAAGTTCAACATTAGATTTGGCGAATAGCCAAACTGTATCAGTACTCTTGGAAAGCAAGTCACTGTATGTAGCCCATCTTAAGGGGACAAAGTGATTATGTTTTGCCTCTTTGAGGGAACTATTTCTGCATATTATATGAGATTCTTTGATACAGATTTATTTATTTTTTCCCATTTATTTATATAATAACATGCATATCAATACAGACTCTTGCATATTTATTTTATGCCTTGAGTTATAATTCAAAGCTATGTTATTTAATTTGTTGCTCAAATTATTCCCCAGTTTGGCAGATGGGCGTTTATTCACTTAGCTTCTGTGTGTCTGACATATTCCTACCGCTGCGGTTTTTGAGCACTTCCTTTTGGTCTATAAACATAAGATGTTCCAGACTCATCTTGTATATTTCCTGCCCCATCCCCAGATCAGCCATTTCTCCAAAATTCTTTTTCTGTATTTTTAAATTGGAGGATGGTACTAGAAACCCAGATCTGGTCACCATGTGTGCTCATTGCTGTAGGGGTTTCATTGGGTCTAGGCTTCCCAGCAGACAGAGCTTGGAATTGTGTGTGTGTGCATGTGTGTGTGTGTGTTTGTGTGCGTGTAAATGTTGTATTTTAAATTTCCTTTACCAATTGTTTCTAATTAATATATGAGCAAACAATAAATTTTGCAATATTGACATATTCTCAACTTGACAATTCAATAATTGTAGTAATTTACCAACTTTTTTGTATTTTCTATGAATATGTTAATGCAAACTTTTAAGAGAGCTGCACTTTTTCCTTCCCAATTCCTCTTACCTTATTGCAGTGGTTCAGAACTCCTGTACAATGCTAAATAACAATGGAGAATGGCTACCTTTGTCTTTTTGTTTTATGGCATCAGTTGGAAAGCCTGCAGTATTTCACAATTAAGAATGGCATTAACTATAGGGTTCCCATAAATCCTCCTTATCAGACTGAGAGATCTTATTTTCATTATTGTTTGCTGAGCTGTTTTACTATGAAAAGGAATTCAATTTTATTCAATGCTGTCTTAACATTCACTGAAATGATATGTTTTTCTCCTTCAATCTGTTAATATTATTGATTATATTGATTTATTCCAAAGTAGTAAATCCTTCTTACATTCCTTGTATAAACCTCATTTGACCATAATTTATTATTCTTTTTATCTAATGCTAGGTTTAAATTTCTAGTGCTTGGTTTGGGATATTTGCTACTGTGTTAACTTTGGATACCGAACTGTTATTTTCCTGCAATGTCAAGAATGGCATGTGATATCAAGTATTATGCTGGCTTTCTAAAACTAGATGAAAGTGTTTCTTTTTCCTCTACTCTTTAAAATAGTTTATGTAAGATCGGGGAAAGATGGCTGACTAGGAACAGCTCAGGATTGCAGCTCCCAGTGGAAGTGCAGAGGGTGAGTGGATGCCGCATTCCCAGACAGATTTTTATTGCCCACAGACCAGGAGATTCCCAGGTGGAGGAGCCCCATGGGTCGCCAGCAAGGCTGTTTCCACCAGCATGGCTGTTTTGGCCGGCGTGGCTGTTTCAGCCCACGTGGCTGCTTTGCCCACACCCTGGCACAGCAGTTCTCCATACAAAAGACACTGGTCCTGGTGCCTTCTTAGCTGGCGATTGGAGCCCTGAGACGGCCGAGTCGCCCATTCATCTGAAATACCGAGACAGGCCAGGAGATTCCTAGGCAAAAAAACCCGTCAGGAATCTCAGCACGGCTGTTTCAGCCGGCTCAGTAAGTCATGGCATGGGAGATCCCGGCACCTTTTCAACAGGCGACTGGAACACTGAGAGAGAGTCGACCGTTCAACAACAACAACAACAAAAAGACTCTGAGTCAGAGAGCCACGTGATCAGGCTTGACTGATCCCGCCCTCCCACCTCACATGCAAGGATACACAAAGCCTCAAAATAAAGAGATGGAGGAAGATGTACCAAGCAAATGGAGAGCAAAAAAAAGCAGGGGTTGCAATTCTCATCTCTGATAAAATAGACTTTAAAGCAACAAAGATCAAAAGAGACAAAGAAGGACATTACATAATGGTAAAAGGATCAATGCAACAAGAAGAGCTAACGATCCTAAATATATATGCACCCAATACAGAAGCACCCAGCTACATAAGGCAAGTTCTTAATGACTTACAAAAAGACTTAGACTCCCACACAATAATAGTGGGAGACTTTAACACCCCATTGTCACTATTAGACAGATCAACCAGACAGAAAATTAACAAGGATATCCAGGACTTGAACTCAGACCTGGAACAAGCAAACCTAATAGACATTTACAAAACTCTCCACCCCAAATCCACAGATTATACATTCTTCTCAGCACCACATCACACCTACTGCAAAACTGACCACATAATTGGAAATAAATCACTCCTCAGCAAATGCAAAAGAACGGAAATCGTAACAAACAGTCTCTCAGACCACAATGCAATTGAGTTGGAACTCAGAATGCAGAAACTAACCCAGAACCGCACAGCTTCATGGAAACTGAACAACTGGCTCTTGAATGTTGACTGGATAAACAATGAAATGAAGGCAGAATTAAAGATGTTCTTCGAAACCAACGAGAACAAAGACATAACATACCAGAATCTCTGGGACACATTCAAAGCAGTCTCTAGAGGAAAATATATAGCAATAGGTGCCCACATGAGAAGCAAGGAGAGATCTAAAATTGAAACCCTAGCTTTAAAATTGAAACCCTAGCATCAAAATTGAAAGAGCTAGAGGAGCAAGATCAAAAAAACTCAAAACCTAGCAGAAGACAAAAAATAACCAATCAGAGCAGAACTGAAGGAGATAGAGACACAAAAAAACCCTTCAAAAAACCAATAAATCCAGGAGCTGGTTTTTTGAAAAGATCAACAAAATAGACAGACCACCAGCCAGATTAATAAAAAAGAAAAGAGAGAATTACCAAATTGATGCAATAAAAAACGATAAAGGGGATATCACCACAGCTTCCACAGAAATTCAAACCATCATCAGAGATTATTACAAACAACTCTATGCACATAAACTAGTAAACCTGGAAGAAATGGATAAATTCCGGGACACTTGCCTCCTCCCAAGCCTAAACCAGGAAGAAGTTGAAACCCTGAATAGACCAATAACAAGGCCTGAAGTTGAGGCAGCAATTAAGAGCCTACCACCCAAAAAAAGCCCAGGTCCAGACAGGTCCACAGCCGGATTCTACCAGATGTACAAAGAGGATCTGGTACCATTCCTTCTGAAACTATTCCAAACAATCCAAAAAGAGGGAATCCTTCCCAAATCATTTTATGAGACAAACATCTTCCTGATACCAAAACCTGGTAGAGACTCAACAAGAAAAGAAAACTTCAGGCCAATATCCATGATGAACATAGATGCAAAAATCTTCAATAAAATACTGACAGGCTGATTGCAACAGCACATCAAAAAGCTTATCCAGCATGATCAAGTAGGTTTCATCCTGGGGATGTAAGGCTGGTTCAACATACGCAAGTCTATAAAGGTAATTCACCACATAAACAGAACCAAAGACAAAAACCACATGATTATCTCAATTGATGCAGAAAAGGCCTTGGACAAAATTCAACAGCTCTTTATGCTAAAAACCCTCAATAAACTAGGTATTGACAGAATGTATCTCAATATAATAAAAGCTATTTATGACAAACCAACAGCCAGTGTCATACAGAACAGGCAAAAAAAGGAAGCATTCCCTTTGAAATCTGGCAATAGACAAGGATGCCCTCTCTCACCACTGCTATTCAATATAGTACTGGAAGTTCTAGCCAGAGCAATCAGGCAAGAAAAATAAATAAAGGATATTCAAATAGGAAAGGAGGAAGTCAAATTGTCTCTATTTGCAGATGACATGATTTTATATGTAGAAGACCCCATCGTCTCAGCCCAAAATCTCCTCAAACTGATAAGCAACTTCATCAAAGTCTCAGGTTACAAAACCAATGTGCAAAAATTACAAGCATTCCTATACACCAATAACAGACTTATAGAGAGCCAAATCAAGAACGAACTGCCATTCACAATTGCTACAAAGAGAATAAAATACCTAGGAATACAACTAACAAGGAACGTAAAGAACCTCTTCAAGGAGAACTACAAGCCACTCCTCAACGAAATAAGAGAGGACACAAAGAGATGGAGAAACATTCCATGTTCATGGTTAGGAAGAAGCAATATTGTGAAAATGGCCATACTACCCAAAGTAATTTACAGATTCAACGCTAGTCCCATCAAGCTACCAATGACCTTATTCACAGAACTGGAAAAAACCGCTTTAAACTTCATATGGAACCAAAAGAGAGTCCGCATAGCCAAGTCAATTCTAAGCAAAAAGAACAAAGCAGGAGACATCAGACTACTAGACTTCAAACTATACTACAAGGCTACACTAATCAAAACAGAATGGTACTAGTACCAAAACAGAGATATAGACCAATGGAACAGAACAGAGGCCTCGGATGCAACACAACATATCTACAACCATCTGATCTTTGACAAACCTGAAAAAAAAACAAGCAATGGGGAAAGGATTCCCTGTTTAATAAATGGTGTTGGCAAAACTGGCTAGCCATGTGCAGAAAGCAGAAACTGGACCCCTTCCTGACGCCTTACACTGAAATTAACTCCAGATGGATTATAGACTTAAACATAAGACCTAACACCATAAAAACCCTAGATGAAAATCTAGGCAAAACCATTCAGGACATACGCGTAGCCAAGGAATTCATGACCAAAACACCAAAAGCATTGACAACAAAAGCCAAAATAGACAAATGGGACCTAATCAAACTCTACAGCTTCTGCACAGCAGAAGAAACACTCATTAGAGTGAATCGGCAACCAACAGAATGGGAAAAAATTTTTGCAGTCTACCCATCTGACAAAGGGCTGATATCCACATTTTACAAAGAACTAAAACAGATCTACAAGAAAAAAACAAACAAGCCCATTCAAAAGTGGGCGAAGGATATGAACAGATACTTTACAAAAGAAGACATACATCAGGCCAAACAAACATATGAAAAAATGCTCATCATTACTGGTCATTAGAGAAATGCAAATCAAAACTACATTGAGATACCATCTCACACCAGTTAGAATGGCGATCATTAAAAAATCTGGAGACAACAGATGCTGGAAAGGATATGGAGAAATAGGAACACTTTTACACTGTTGGTGGGAGTGTAAATTAGTTCAACCATTGTGGAAGACAGTGTGGCGATTCCTTAAGAACCTAGATATAGAAATTCCATTTGACCCAGCAATCCCATTACTGGGTATATATCCAAAGGATTATAAATCGTTTTACTATAAGGACACATGCACACTAATGTTCATTGCAGCACTGTTTACAATAGCAAAGACCTGGAACCAACCCAAATGCCCATCTATGATAGACTGGACAGGGAAAATGTGGTACATATACACCATGGAATATTATGCAGACATCAAAAATGATGAGTTCGTGTCCTTTGTAGGGACATGGATGAACCTGGAAACCATCATTCACAGCAAACTGACACAAGAGCAGAAAATCAAACACTGCATGTTCTCACTCATAGGTGGGTGTTGAACAATGAGAATACATGGACACAGGGAGGGGAGCACTACACACTGGGGTCTGTTGGGGGGAAATGAGGGAGGCATGGGTGGGTGGGGAGAGATAGCATGGGGAGAAATGACAGATATAGGTGAAGGGGAGGAAGGCAGCAAATCACACTGCCGTGTGTGTACCTATGCAACAATCTTGCATGTTCTTCACATGTACCCCAAAACCTAAAATGCAATAAAAAAAAAAATAAAATAATTTATGTAAAATGATGAACTATTGTTATTTCTTCCATAAGTATTTAGCAAAATTCACCTGTAATGTCATCCAAGCCAGTCATTTTATTTGCGTAGAGGTTTTAACTTACAAGTTTCATTCCTTAGATATAATATTATTCATTTTTTATAGCTTGAGTTTTGTAATAGTTTTGTTTTTCAATGAATTTTTGCATTCCTTGTCAAATTATTTGCATAAACTTACCACATCTTATCTTGCAAGATACGAAGTCTTTGTAATGTTTTCATTTTTATTGTTCTTACTGGTAATTTGGTTTTGGCTCATTTTTTTCTTTATTAGTTTATATATGGGTGTACTTTTATTTGTTCTGCTAGATATTTTGCTACTTTCTGAATTTATAATTAATGCTTATCATCTATAAATTGGTTCTTTCTGTAGAACCTACTATACTGTATATTCTAATTGCTTTCTCTATACTTTAATCTCTCTGGCAGAGTTTCTATAATATCTCTGTATATTCCTGTGTTTCTATCTTGTATATTTCTATACTAAAGAATTGCCATTGGTAAATAAATTATTGGAAATTCATAGACAAATAACTTACATTTCATATCAATACATTCCAAATTCTTTCACTGCAAATAATTTAATGACTTACATAAAGGCAATTTATTCACAATCTATGATGATATTTTCTTGTGCTTCTTTATTTTCCTTTGTTGGGATTGCCTTTTTTCCTTGTGCTAATTTGTCATACTTCAATGCCATCCTATTATTTCATCCAATTTACTTTTAAGTCTTCTTTTTTCTTTCTTAATATTTTGTTTAAAGCCATCAGTATTTATTTAAAATTTTGTAAAACAGTCCCCACAGGGCAACAGTTCTCTCTGATATGTTCATCATTGTGTCATTAACAACTAGCAAAATGCTCAGCATAAAGTAGCTCTTAAGTTTATATTGTTGAATGTATGTAAGCATGTATTTATTCTGGGAAAAATAGACCACTTTTTCCAAAAAGAGAACTTTATCGTTTCCTTGACACAAGTGGATAAACTGTTATTTTTATTGCTTCGCAATATAATCCTGTTTCTGCACTTCTGAGTCCTAATCATTGTCATAAAGAAATGCTAGTCTCTAAAATATGAGTTAAGCCACTAATTGTACAATCTAGTTAATGTTGGATAATATAGCCTAAATGAGCTTGGCTTCTTTATTCAAATCTTTCCATGTAATTCTATTATTTTTCCTTTAAACCATTTGCTCTTTCATGCATGTTTATAGAAAGATAATTTTGTGAAACATGCTGAAATTTTATGGAGACTTCTCTATGATAAGAAATTAAAGTTCCTATTTATATAGTGCTTATAGTGATCCAGGAATAATTTTCAAAAATCAAAAATATTGGAGTGTAATTATTTCATAGATAGACTAGATTTCAGAGTAATTTTCATCACAATTGAAATAAAATGTGTGTAATTTGAAGGAAAGTGAATTTTTTTCTGTCCTTCTGTAAACTTTTCCTAAAATGTGTCATTGGCCCCTTTTATCTAATGCCGATGAGTTAAATTCTTATAAATGTGCATTTATGCACTATTTGTAAGTACCATAATATCATTCAGTGACTATTCCTATGTCATTCATATTTACAAATTCAACAATGTTAATGTAGGATATGATTAGATTGCTGCTATTTCAGTTCCTTTGGAACAGTCTGAAAGTATCCTGCTATCCTTTCAATATTAAGATTATATCTGTTTACATCTTATCCTCACCCTTTTTATTCTTACTTTGAGTAATAGATAAAGCCAAACCAAATATAGAAATGGCATGGATCTGTAAGATTTTTAATTCCATGCATGAGTTACCAGTGATTGGCATCATGAATGTGCTCTGATCTATCCTTTGTAAGAATAAATCAGAAATGGGCTTATTTATGGGAATGCTTGCAAAAGTTAGGCATGCACAAATGTTACATACTTTGGTGACCCCATCAGAAATATGAATAAATCTCTGCTTAATGAATTCATCCACCAGATGATCTTTATAATCATTGTGCTCAAAAAGGGACTGTCTGCAGATACTGTTCACAAAGGTAAAATTCTTATACAGATTATCATAAAGAATACAATTGTTTATTTGTGCTATAATGTTGTTAAAACAACATTAAAAGGCACAATGCCAATTCTGTGGAGGGAAATACCAAGGAGGAACTGATGCTAATGACAACAGCAACAAAAAATCTGTATCCTAAGAAAGTTGTCAGGCATACACCTCTATACCCTGACACCTTTATTGGACTGTATATCATTGTAGAGTTTCTTTCTGATAAGCAAATTAAAAGGTTAATTGCATTTTTAAGCCATTTGAAATATTTGTGCTGGGAAAGAGAAATAACGATTATAGAGTTACATGTAATGGCAAATACATGCGTCATTTAATTCAACTCTTCTCCTCTGCCGCCTCTTAATTTGCAGTGGAAAATGACTGTGACTTGTTCAAGGATGTCTCTAGAGGAAAGCATCATAGAGATCAATTAAACACTTTTGTTGGCCACCTCTCATAACATAGAAATGATCAGATTATCATGAACAAATTATAGCAATTCTATTCATCTTCATGCTATTTATCATCATGTACATTTTCTAAGAGAATTTGATTTTCTGAAAGAATATCCTCCAAAATGTCATTTCAGCCTCTAAAGATAAAACGGGCCAACAAGATTGGAAATTGTATTCTCTAACATGATTGGCACTAGTCGTAATGTGTTACTTAGTCATGAATTTAGCATGTCAATTAGTGTTAAGTTCTTGGCAATCAATTTAAATTGCAGATAGCTCTTCAGCTGTTAGGCAGAATCTCTGACAGATGTGTGAGTTAGTATTAACACTGAAGCTCTCTGGTCCAGTCAAATGGCACATTTCTGTTGCTGTGATGAGACTCCCAGGTTATCCACCAAACAAGCCAACTAACTGCTTCAGAAGGACTCAAAACACACTAGACTGACAAGAACCTGGGTCTGTGCCACCCGCGTCCTGTCAAGTAGAACAGATGTATGCAAGAATTAAGCTGTCCTTGTTACTTAAAAAGTCAATTCAAAATGAAATATTCTTTCTCAACAGTGACATATGTATATCAAAATAAACTTAGTTCTTATAATTTGGTTTTAAACAAAGGAGAAGTTATTCTCAATCTCATCAAGGAGGCTTGATAACATAAACTATTTGTTCTACGGAGAACATGAAGAAACATGGATTTACTGGCACAAATGTAGTGCTATAATTGCAATATCTTTCCAAAAATTTTAGTAGTTTCTTAGAATATTGTCAACACTCCAGAGACTAGATAAAGCATAAGACAAATAATCTCATCACAACATTATATTGAGAGGCATAATTAACAAAAATGAGCTTATAACGTATATTAACTTTAAGATGATAAACTGAAAATATTCACTGATAAATTCTGGGCAACCTTTACCTGCAAAACCTATTCACTTTAATGAAGTATTAATTTCCTCCTAAAGGAAGGAAGATATTTGGGAGTGCTTTCTTCTCCATTAATTCTTCCAGTCCTTCTAGGACTCTTTTCTTGTAGGAAACCAGCCCCTGCATCACCCGTAGGTACCCCAAATTCGGTGGTGACAAAGGATTGAGAAAGAATAAGAATAAAAGTGGGACCAGGGGGCCTTATTACTGGAGGCTGTGAAGGCCCTGAGCTTAGCCACAGTATTTATTGGTTACAATCACTTTGATCTATAGGGTAGGGGTGGAGTGATGGTGGGGATAGGGTGACATGACGGTGGGGTGAATCAGTGAGCTGGAAGTGGTGTGTCATTCTAAAGACTGATAACAGTGACGGTTTGGGAGTTTCACAAAACAAGATCTTGTGGTTATCTTTAGCCTGTTATCTACGTGCAGCTGGTGGAACATGGTCTTACAAAGAGCCTACAAATCTGGTTATGTCATAGTGCTACAAAGGGGTTTTACATCCTTGAGCGCAATGTTTGTGGTAACAGAGCCTAGGTCACCCTGCACCGGAACATAAGCCGTGGAGAAGTTTGTCTCCCCAGAGGCCTCCCATAGTTTGCTTTGGGTTGCTGTTCCCAGTTTATATGTTACTCATAACCAATTTATGTAGGCACTCTGTAAGTCCTTTCTCCTTTGCTGCTTCCCCCAACATTTTCTCTCCTCAAACTTTTGGAATAGTGAAGAATGACTCTCTACTTTTTCCTATAGGGACTCTTCACCCACCCCTTTCTCTCTTTATCTCTCCCTCTCCAATGGAGTTGTCTCCACCCCTTACTGATGCTAGGCTGTGACATAGTTTCACTTCTAGTCTCTCAGGAAGCCTCTTGACTGGCACAAAATAGAATAGCCAGGTCTTCTCTGAGCCGATGAAATGGAATTTAACCTCTTTCTCTGATGGAAGTCACTTCATTTGCTTTAGGTTTTTATTTCACTGTTTCTATGAGAGTCATTTCATACATTGCATCAGCTTCTCTTGTGTTTTTCTGCTCACTCGTCCTTCAGTGCTCACTCACTGTGCTAATACACGCTACATCGTATGCTTGTGATATACACATCCCAAGCAGCAGCTACTAAAAAGGCTAAAAATTCTGATTCTAAATATATTTTACTTCTTTTCATATTATAACTAGCTATGAAGATAATTGCTATTCCTCATCCATGCACTGTAAGATTAAGATGATTAATCAAAATTTGACAGCAGACATAAAAAGAAATAACTGTGCTTTGCATCCCTTTTCTGTTTAGCTTTTCTAAAGCTGTGTTTCTCAACCACTTTTTCCATTATGCCTCCCTAAAGACACTTTATTCACATCTTTTCCCTAATTGCCCTCCCCATGAAATTTTAGTACTTCAGATAAACTGTAAATTTATTTATATATTCTCTACATATCTCTGAATTATACATAAAAATGGTAAGCATTCTTTCACCCACCAAGAACCAATGTTTGCTCCCTCAGGAACAATACTGTCCTCTTTGAAAATAATGTGTGCTCTAAAGTGCATTTTTATAAGGGTACTAATAAGTACACTTGCCCAAGAGTAATATTTCTATGCTCATTGCTCAGTAGGCCATGTAACAGCAATGCTGTCATACAACAGGAAGAGCACTGGGTATTCTGAAGAGGAAGGGATTCATGATTATGCCCGCTGCTATTTGCAAAACTAGTAATACTTATAAACTGGAGATCCAACTACATTATCTCTTTTATTTTGTAAGAATTCATTCTTTGATGTTATTTTTTAAACTTTGTATGTGTGCCTGCACACACACATGTATACTAATTGTAAATACATTCAGACTTGTTTCATATTTACCTTCCACATCTGACACAAGGGTCATATTCCTTTCCTTTTCTGCTGTGATTATCGTTATCTCATTTAACTCATAAAATCATTGTTCCATCCTGTGTTTCATTATTTGATAAAGTTGTTCTCAAAGTATTTACCATGGAGTTCATCCTTTATGTCTGCTTCAATGGCAACAGATTCTTTGTGACATTTACATCAACTTACAATTTGTCTATCATGCTTTAACCAGAAAAAAATGTTCTATAAAGGTGTGACTTACTACAAAATGGTACATAGGTAGGTTTGTAGCAGGAACGTAGGTAGATACATAGATAGACTAGATAGATCTAGATAGATAGATAGATAGATGATAGATAGATAGAGATAGATTTTTTCTGGGTAAGTTGGTATAAGGGTAAACTTTGTTTAGAACTGTGTTCTAGATAGATTCCTATGTGAAAGTTCTTCATGAGACACTCTTAAATTTTGTCGAAAACTTCCCCTAAGAACTTGAAGATAATTATTCATCTATCAGTACAGCTTCCAGCCTAGAGATGTTCCAGGCCCTTTATTTCCCAGTGTTATTTTGATTATTCAAAACAAGAAGAATCTTCCGTAATAAGCTACCCATTTTATTTCAAGTCTATTAACCTCATAAGTCAAAGATCCTATTAACCTCTGCAGTCAAAGTTTACTAAGGTTTACATGTTATGAATACCACTCCAAAGCTGCTCCATTTATGGTAACAGGGTCCAATGTGCCTCTGGGATTCAGTGCTACTAAGTTTTTATCTGTCACCCTGGCAATTATTATCACTATTGAAATCTGGGAGCTCATTTCAGGAGCAATATTTTCAGCTTACAGAGGATAGCCATCACAGTGCATTTTTGTTTAAAGATGCTGACTTTTCATTTACTAATGCAATTTTAATCTCTTAGAAAATGAGCCCTCTTAGGGTACATAGTTGGGAAAAAGAGAATTAACTGATCATATATATTAAATCAATTTCTATGTCTCTTGTTATCTAAGTTTTTGGGTATCTCATCTATGACAGACTAAGAAATTTATAACGTAGAAACATCATTCAGCATAGTCCCAAGGTAGGCCCAGCTTTCAGTCAGCCACATAACCAATAAGAGCCATCCCTGGCTATCTGAGCTAACATACAGCATCCAGAATCTCTGTAAACAAACCTATAGCAATCAGGTTAACTAATCCTAAAATTTTGTTTTACAATCCATGCTCTAGCACTCTTGGAATCTATTTCACATATAACTTTTTTTTTTCTTCTTTTTTTTTAAATTGCATTTTAGGTTTTGGGATATATTTGAAGAACATGCAAGATAGTTGCATAGGTACACACATGGCAGTGTGATTTGCTGCCTTCCTCCCCTTCACCTATATCTGGCATTTCTCCCCACATATAACTATTTATGCACCAAAAATGGTAAAAATGTAGCAATTTCTCAGTATATAAGAATTCTCCTTGTTGGATGGACGGTGAATGGCTTTCTAGCTGCTTTCAGAGATCTACTCCAATAATAGGTCTGAGGGCAATGACAGGTATGAGGGAGGGGTTTACCTATTTTTCTTATATCCCTCCTCATCAAAAATGGGAAGAGGACCTGCTTCTGCCAACACAAGAGCCTTGAACTTTGTTGGAATTTTATAAGTCTTCCCAATTTTATTATTCTAATATTTGAACTTTAAATCTTTCCTAACCAAGGAGCTAACACTCCTATATGTCACTGTGCAAGACGGTAAATATAATGTACTTTTTAGTTTAGTAATCCACAGATTAATCCTTTGTTTTTAGTTTTCAGCAGTACCATCCTCATCCATGAAGGTACAAGAAATAAGATAAAAATTCAGGAGAGTCATGAAAAATCCCTGGTTCTCTGACCATGCCTTAATATGAGAATTTAAATTTCTGCACCATATTTTATTTTATTTATTTATATATTTTTGATAAAGTCTAGTTTATTATTTTTTCTTTTATGGGTCATACTTTTTAAAATTTATTTTACTTAAGGTGCATACTATATATGGCATTTCTCCCCATGTTATTGCTCCCCTGCTCCCCTCCGTCCCCACCCCCCGCTGTCTCTCCCCTACTCCTGCCCACTGCCCCCATTGTGTGATGCTCCATTCCCTGAGTCCAGGTGTTCTCACTGTTCAACACCCACCTATGAGTGAGAACATGCGGTGCTTGGCTTTCTGTTCTTGAGCTCCCCGATGTCATCAGAAGCAGGCAACCCATTTATCAGTCCTTGACTTACCAGCGACATTCTTCTTTGCTATGGCCTTCCATACTTGGTTTGCAAAATCATGTACTTCATTTCAGGTGACCATAGGTAAAAAATTTAACTGATTTTGCCACTGGTTTCTACGTACTTCTAGTATCCTGTCATTTAATGGATTCAGATATGCCTGACCATCAAACACAAACAGGCCAACTGAACAGTACAAAGTTCCTATTCCCACAACTCCTCTGGTGGCAAAGATTGCTCCAGTTGTGTTCAGTGATTGTAACGGAAACCATGCCAGCCACCTCACAGAAAGGAGCTTATTTCTGGGAATGGGAGGTTCATAAACGTGCTGGAAAGCTGGGGGAGGAGGATTGCGCCACAGGTTTGGCTTGTAAGTAAAGCTGCTGCCCGTGCCTGAATCAGGAAGTGGGAAGATTGCTACTGGAGCAGGTGGCTCCAGGAACACACTGCTGGAATCTAAGAATGAAGAAACAATCACAGTCACTGAGCGACAATTACGATTATTACTGGATAACTTACATTTGTTCTTTCAGCAGTCATAAAACAAGTGACATGACAGGGAAACTCCACTGACACAGCTGTGGAAAAACTGATACTGTAATCCCGTCACCCCACTTGCAAGTAGAAACTCAGAACGAGCAAATCATGGCTTTGTCTCAATCTCCCATAAGCGTATGTAGTTGATTAAACAGAAATCACATCAAGATCCCTAACTTGAATATCTTTCTGTCTTTCTAATCTCTGCAATACTGGCGGACAAGTTATGAGACAGGTCCAATGGAGATTGAGTGCCAGTCTTCCACACAAATCACAACTACCCTTCACCTCCAAACCTGTACTCTGATTCTCAATAGATGACCTTACCTTTGTCTTCACAGAAAACGTAGAGACCAGAACACAAGAAACCTTTTAGTTACCTGCTACCAAACCTAAAAATTAACCTGGGTATAATGTTCCTGCTGATATTTTGAGGCCTATTTCCCTCCTTTTACATAAGATTAGTTCTCAATTATTTCTAGATCAAATCCTGGACAACACTCAATGTATTTCAAGTCTTCTTTATGTGTCCTCTCCCTTTAATATTTCAGTTTGCTAACTTCCCTCCTAAAACGAAAGCTTTCCCTAGATTTGTCTATTTCTAGTTGTTCCCATATTTCTCTCTTTATTTTCATAGCCAAATTACTTTAAATGGTTGTACATGATTCTATTCCTCAATTTCTTACTGAATACTCTTTTCTAGGCCTGGTTTTTCATGAATCGTTTCACTAAAATTGTTATTTCCAAAGTATTCAATAACGACAACGACCACATGAGCTTAAACTTTCTTGACCTCTTTGCAGAATCTGCCAGTGTTGATTACGCTCTTGAAAACTGTTTTACGTTGTCTTTTCTGATTCAACCATCTCCTGGTTTTCTAACTCTCTGACCACTCCTGCCTCAATGTATTTACACATTATCTTCTTTCTATTTCTTGAATGCTGGCCATCATAAAGGTTCAATCAGAGGTGCTGCCTTTGCTACACACATGCTCTCTATGTACATTTATCCTCACCTTTGGCTTAATAGCCATCTACATGTATGGCGGTAATTATTCAATCAATAGCTATAGCCCAAGTGTCTCCATGTGAAAGGGATGGGGAAATACAAAACAAACTGAAATAACTTTGAAACAGTATTTGGAACAGCATATGTATATCCTATAATGTTAAAGGCAAGATTAACTGTCCGTTGACACTATAGTCTAATTAGTAAGTTGGCCTCTCAAATATCTGAACTAATTATCTTCCTGAATTTTACAATTTCCTGGAGCTAATCATATCCAAATCTGCTTCACCTGTTTGCTGTTTCATTGAATCAGCCAGAAAATTGAGGGCCTATTTCTTCCTCTCTTAAACCCAATATCTAATGAATCACAAAGGCACAGCAAACTATTTCCCAAATATGTCACTTTTGTACCACTCTGTGGATCACCTCTCACTGTTGTGACAGGAATGGTCACAGAATCTAACCCTGCTTCTATCTTACTGCCTGCCCAATCACTACCCTGGATCTTTCTAAAACTCAAATAAGATCTTGTCATTTTTCTGCTCTTTCATTGGCTCTCAAATAACTCCTGTTGGAGCAAACTCAAATTCCCATGGCTTATGCTAGCCTATGTAATCTGCCTCTCCTTAAGTCATCAGACTGATTTCTCTCCCCACCTCCTAACTCACTCTGGCTTTCAGACATGCCCTGTGAACTCTTACTATTCCAAGTATGCAATATTTTATCTCACATCTGTTCCTTGCATTTGCTGTTCCTTCCCCAACTACTGCTCCCACCACACTTACCTCTTCATTGTCTAATTCTCTGATAATCAACTCGTAGGTCACATGGCCACTCCTAAGTACAGCGAAGCAGGGATATATAAATCCCTTTCAAAGAAAGAACCACAGAAAAAGAAGCCAAAATAATTGGTGACCAACAATAGAACGCATCGTAGAAGAATCCGCAGTACATGCAGTCTGATTATAATTATGTAAAAAACAAATTCTGAGTGTAACACAGGCATGCCTATATTCTTTAATTATAAGACTTCATTTTTTCTGTGAGTACATGTCAACCTAAGATTCTGTCACTGTTTTTTCCTCTTTTATTGATATATTAGCTTGGTGCAAAAATAATTGCAGTTTTTACCATTAAAAGAAATGGCAGCTACTTTTGCACCAACCTAATATGGTTTACATATTTATTTGGTACATGTGAGTATTTGTTACATGCATAGGATGTGTAGTGTTCAAGTCAGCATGCTTGGGGTATACGTAATTTTTACGTGGGTTTATCATTTTTACATATTGGTATCAGAAATACTGGTATTGGCCGGGCACGGTGGCTCACGCCTGTAATCCCAGCACTTTGGGAGGCCGAGACGGGTGGATCACGAGGTCAAGAGATCGAGACCATCCTGGTCAACATGGTGAAACCCCGTCTCTACTAAAAATACAAAAAATTAGCTGGGCATGGTGGTGCGTGTCTGTAATCCCAGCTACTCAGGAGGCTGAGGCAGGAGAATTGCCTGAACCCAGGAGGCGGAGGTTGCGGTGAGCCGAGATCGCACCATTGCACTCCAGCCTGGGTAACAAGAGCGAAACTCTGACTCAAAAAAAAAAAAAAAGAAATACTGGTATCAGATATTGGCACTTGTAACTCTGGTAGCTGTACTGGTATCTGGTAACTGTATTGATAACTCTTCTAGTTACTTTGAAATATACATGATACTGATGCTAAGTATAGTCATTCTCATCTTCTCTCAAACACTAGAATTTATTTCTTCTATCTAATTGTACATTTATACCCATAACCAACCTTCTTAATCCCTCTCTTACCACTACCTGCTCTTCTTGGTCTCTGGTGTCTATCATTCTACTCTCTATGTCCATGATGTTGTAATTTTTTTTTAACTCCCAAATATGAGTGTGAAAGTGCAATATTTGTCTTTCTGTACCTGACTTATTTCATTGAACACAATGACTTGCAGTTCTTTCCATGTTGGGAATGAAATTATTTCATACTTTCTTTAGCCTGAACAATATCCCATGGTGTATATTTACCACATTTCTTTATTTACTCACCTGTGAACATACACTTAGGTTGATTTTATATAACTTCTATTGTGAATAGTACTGTGATAAACAAGCAAGTGCAGGTGTCCCTTTGATTGAGTTCTTTTCCTTTGGATAGATATCAAGTAGTAAGACTGCTGGATTGTATGGTAGTTCTACTTTCAGTTTTTTGAGAAATCTCCACACTGTTTCCCATACTGGATTTGTACTAATTTACATTCCTGCCAAGAGTGTATGAGTTCCCCTTTCTCTGCAACTTCACCAGCATCTGTTATTTTATTTGTTTTTAAGTATAGCCATTCTAACTGGCATAAGATAATATCTCACTGGGTTTTTGATTTGCATTTCCCTAATGATTAGTGATGTTGGACACTCTAAGCTATCTGTTGGCCACTTGTATGTCTTCTTTTGAGAAACGTATACTCATGTTTTCTGTCCATCTTTTAATGGGATTATTTGGCACTTTTTTATTTTTATTTTTTCCTGTTGAGTTGATCAAGTTGCTTATATACAGTCTGAATATTAGTCCCTTGTCAGATGAGTAACTTGCAAATATTTATCCCATTCTGCAGGTTATCACCTCATTTCATTGTTTCCTTTGCTTTGCAGAGGTTTTTAGTTTAATACAGTCTCATTTGTCTATTTTTTGTTTTCTTGCCTATGTTTTTGAGGTTTTTAGGCATAAAATCTTTGCCAAGACCAATGTCCTGAAGACTTTTCCTTATGTTTTCTTCATAGAAAAAAAGTGAGTACTTTTTTCTAATGGGTCCTAAGTGTAAGACCCAAAACTGTGAAAACACGTAGTAAGTACTTGCTGTTATTCTGGTGGGAACTACTTTAGTGGTGACTAGATGCTTTTCTCTTGCTGTTTTTAGAATTTCCGTTTGCCATTGACTTCAGACAGTTTGCCTATAAAGTGCCACGGAGACCTTTTGCATTGTATCTTTTTGGGGAACACTGGGCCTCCTGTATGTGGATGCTGAAATATCCTGCTAGTCTTGGGAAATAGTCATCTTTTATTTCATTAAATGGGCTTTCAAAAAATTTTAACCTTTCTTTACCTTCAGGAGTACCAATAATTTGTATGTTTGGTTGCTTTATGCTATCCCATATATCATAAAGACTTTGTTTTTTTTTCTTTATTTTTGTCTGACTGGGTTATTTCAAAAGACCTGTCTTCAAGTTCTGTGGTTCTTTCTTCTGCTAATGCAGCCTATTGTTGAAGCTGTTAAGTGTATTTTCCATTTTATTCGGGGAGTTCTTTAGTTACAGAATTTATGTTTGGTTATTAAGATAGCTATCTCTTTCATAAATTTCTTATTCATATCCTGAATTGTTTTTCTGATTCCTGCATATTTTCTTTTCAAAGTCTCTATATCTCATTAAGCTTGTTTAATATCATAATTATGAATTCCTTTTTCATAGTTTTGTTAGTATATCTGCAGTTTGGATCTGTTGCTGCGGAATTATTGTGTTCCCTTGAAAGTGTCATATTTCTTTGCTTTATCACGTTTCTGGTGTCTTTATGATGGTATCTACATATTCGGGGTAATAATCATTTCTTACAATTTCTTGAATTTACTTTCACAAGGAAGGACTTTTTCCTAAATATGTTTCAATGGCTTCAGTTGGCTAGAACCCTTTGGCTTTGATTCTCAGTGCATGAAGTAGTGTAATCTCTGTGTGATTCACTTGACTGTAAACAGCATTGGTGGTATCTGTGATTTCCTCACTGGTTTAGGGTGCAGGTACTAGTGGAGAGTATGGTGAAATTTTGCTGGGGACAGGGATGCCAGGTGCACCAATCTTTAGGTCCTGGTCCCAGTGGTGGCAGCAAAGTGCTGAATATGCCTGTTCTTGGGCTCCCAGGGCAGCAGACACCAGAACCAGTGTTAGCAGGACCCAGCAGGCCTGTCCTTGGTCCCCCAAGTGGCTGCTCTGATGCCAGCAATGGCAGTCACAGGCCATGTAGGTGAGTGGATTCTCAGGTCCCTGAGCAGCCAGTGTGGTGTTGGCAATGGCAGTAACAGTGGCAGTACAACCCTCTGGGTCCCAAGCAATGCAATGCTGGTGTTGCCAGTGGCTGCAATGCTGGGTTGCCATTCACAGTCCCAGAAACTCAGCTCTCAGGCCTACCTACTTTTGATGGCAGCAGCATCACAGCACCATACAGAGTAGGTGAGGAACCCTCTCTTTCTCTTGTGAACTCAAGCACAAAGGCCATGCCACCAGTGGGGACATGGTCACCATTCACAGCCCCAGACAGGCAGCTCTCTAGCTTGCCTGTCCCAGCCTACAGTGGCAGCAACAACAGCTGCAGCTGCAGTGGTGTATGGAGCAAGAGAGTGGGTCCCGTCCTGTACTTATAAACCCAGACACAGAGCTGTCACTTCTAAGATGCATCATTTGTGTAAGTTTTTAAACTTAAACACCTATTGTACATAATATCCTATCCTACAAAATGTTTCAAAAATGCACTAAATGTCTATAAGAATTGTTAAAATAAACCAAGATGCAAGGGTTATGAGGAAACCCAAAATATCATGCAAATAGTTACCAAATAAGCTTCACTATAGCTTTACCATGAATCATCTCAGTCACTTTTTGTTTTTTGAAATGAATTCTTAGTTTGTTGCCCAGGCTGAAGTGCAGTGGCACAATGCAGACACTTCTGCATCGAGCTTAAAAGCACCCATGAAACAGGTCAACAACATGTGCTGTTGATATGATGCAATGAGAAGCGCACAGTGTCCTTTCTGCAAAGTTTTTGTTAAAAAGGAATAATACCCATTGAATTAGGAGGAAACATCAGACAAACCCAAACTGAGGAACTGAGGGACGTTCCACAAAATATCTGGCTGGTATTCTTCAATAGTGATAAGAACATGAAAGACAGAACAAAAGAAAAAAGAAAGACTAAGGGACTGTCACAGATTAGAAGATACGAAGATAACAGCTAAATGAGACGTGGGATCCTAGATTATATCCTAGATCAGAAAAAAAAAAAGATATGTGAGGATTTTAGATTCTTTAATTTCATAATCTTGAATTCTTTTTTCATAATCTCATGAAATGCAAAACAGGTCTGCAGGTAAGTTAATAGTATTGTATCAATGTTAACTTTCAGGTTTCAAGGACTACTTGTGAATATATAAAATATTAACATTAGCAGAAACTGTGTGAAAGGTTTACAGAACTCTTACTTTTTGCAACTTTTCTGTAAGCCTAAATTTAAAAGAGAGGAAATAGCTTACTTCTGAATATCCTTATGAAATACTTTTTATTCCACAACAGCTATGGGTATTCCACAACAGATACAGAGTTTTATATAATCAAATAGATTGTTCTTTCTTGATGCTACTAAATGGGAAGTGTAAAGTAAAACAAAACTAGCCAAGAGAATGGATCTTCAATAATTTTGCATCTTTCTTCTATGGTATCATCCTTCACCAGCAATTCTGCTCCTAGGAACATAGATTGAATTTCATAAGGACCAGGGAATCTCAAGAACAAGAATAATGTATTCACAGCAACTATCTTCCAGCAATTTATATACTTCTGGGAAAGGTGATGAAATACCAGGAAACAGGCTTTAAAAGCTGTCATATTTCTGCTGTGATTATAAGACTTTTACAACATGCAAATGGCTCATATTACAAGTCTGAATTTCCAACTACCTTCTTTTTACTTTCAAAACACTGAAGAAAAAGCAAACATCAGAAACAAAGGAAAGAGAGATTTTTCCTTCTTAAATTTCTCCATGAGTTTAGCAGTGTCTTGCCCCGTAAAAGCCCAGTGGCTATTTGATTCAGAATGCAATATATTTTTGTAATTCTTTTTCCTTTCTGGGGCTTCTATTTCTTATTACTTATTTTAGGGCTAAATTGCTTGCCCTTGACAATTTTTAGTACCAGAGTTATTGCAGAATATGTTACAAAATTATTTCATTCGGAACAATACTCAAAGCAAGCTTTAGTGTTCCTACTCTTCAAATTATGTTTCTTAAAATAGCTTATTAAAAACATCAAATAATATATTTTCTTACCCTTAAATTAATCAGGTGAGTCCCTGGTCAATATCCATTCATACAGCTTCTACTGATGTTAAATATTGAACTACAGATTCAATTTCAGCTTGCCAGCTTTCTAACGAAAACATTTCTTAAAATTTTTAACTATTATTTTTAAAATTTCTTTCTTTTAACAACAAAATTGTTGTGATATATTCTGTTTGGTCATACTTGGCTTTTTTTGTTTTTTAAATCATTACTCTCACAAAAACCATGCTAGGGAATTTCTAGCTAATGTCAATTATTCTGTGTGTCTGAGTAAAAGAAAGAACATTATATATATAATCTTTGAAGGTATATATTCTTTCTTTACTCAGACACACAGATATATATATATCTATATATATATATATCTATATATATCTATATCTATATATATCTATATATATATCTATATATATATATATATATATATAGATATATATATATCTGTGTGTCTGAGTAAAGAAAGAATATATACCTTCAAAGATGAGCAAAACTCAGGAGTGAACAAATAATATCTTGCCTCACACAGTTTTAAATCTATTCTTTAGGTTCTGTACCATAAGAAAATACAATTCTAATCTTTTCAACAAATAGTGTAGGAATAACTTGTGAACTATACAGAAGAAAGAAATGAACTGCAATACAGACTCATACCTCATACACAAATTAACTCATAGTGGACCACAAACCTAAATATGAAATTTAAAATTATAATATTGTTAGAAGAAAACAAAAACATAAAAAGAAAATCTTTACGATCTTGGGTTAGGTAAAGAGCTCTTAGATATAACACCAAAAGCACAATTTTAAAAGTATAAATAATGGATAAAATGAGCTTTATCATAATTAAACACCTTTTTTTTCCTGTGAAAGATTCTGTCAATAGAAGGAAAAAACAAGCTACATGCTAAAAATAAACAGGTTTGTCAATCCCATATCTGGCAAAAGATATTTATCCAGAATATTTATAAAGAACTCTAAAACTTAATGGTAAAATAAAAGCAATACTTGTAATGAGCAATTTAAATGTTTGTTACACTTCACTAAAAAGATAGTGCAAATAGGCAGAAAATGTTGCTTGACATCATTAGCCATTAGCAAAATGTAAAACCACAATGAGCTAGAACTACACATATATTAGAAAATATGAAATTAATTTTGTAAACAAATCTGAGATTACTTACTACTGGTAAGAGTGCAAAGAAACTGTAACTCTCATATATTTTTGGTGGAAGTACGAATACTACAGCCACTCTAGAAAACAGGTTAGCACTTTTTTTCTAAATGTAAACACGTACTTCATACGACCTGGTCATCTCACTCCTAGATATTTACTTACGAGAAACAAACACATATGCTTACCTAAAATTCTGTAGACAAATGTGTATATCAAAATTATTCATAATCACAAATGGGAAAACACCAAAAGTCCATCAATGAATCAATAAGCCTTGTGGTATGCCCATACAATGGAATGCAACTCAGCAATGAAGAATCAACTGATATACACAGTAACTTAAGTCAAGAAGGAGCCAGACTCAAAAAGTTAAATATTGTATGATTCCATTTATATAACATTCTAGAAAAGGCAAAGAAATAGGGATGAAGAAGACACCACTGGCTTTAAGGGAACAGGTATAGAGATGGTTTCAATACAATAGGGCAATGCAGGGAATTTTTGTGGGTGAGAACTCTATTCTGTAACCTGCCTATGATAGTGGTTACACATCTCTATGCATTTGGTACAACTCTATATGTAAGCTCTATCTGAGTCTTAAAACAAATTAAAGCAACTACATTCACAATAAAATGGCTTAAAATGACACCAATTCTATTAGGTCTCACATGGATGTGGATCAGGTATTTGGGCAGGGATTTGCTGGGTAAATTTTCTGCTCCTCTTGTCATTGATATAAACTCTCTGGTTTCACCTGGAGGATCAGCTTACCTTAAGTGTTCAAAATGACTTCATTCATGTGCCTAGTGCCTTGGTGAGGAAGCCTGGAAATCTGGACCCAGCTGTGACTGTTGACCAGAGTTCTCACATGTGGCTTCTCCAGTGTAGCTTCTCAGGGGTTTCTAACTTCTGACATGGCAGCCAGCTGTGTCTCAGAGTGTTTTAAGAGACAGGGTAAAAGCTGTGAGGATTCTTACAACGCCTAGCACTTCTTTAATGAGACAAGTCATCCTTCTAGTGACATTATTTACACTCTTCCAATATGTAAAACATAAACACCCTTTCCTAAAGACCCCAACTTTTTTGTCCCACTATAGCATTGTTTTGAATTCGAGAATTGTGTCAACTAAATTAGATGCAAGTGCAAATGAGGTTCCCAAAGGGTGGATCTTGATTATGATTCCTCTTGATCAAAAGACTTGTAAATTTAAGAGCAAGTTTTCCATCCCACACAAAGTCAAACTAGAGAGGTGATACAGAGTAGGAAAGCTGCAATAGAGATAACATGAAAAAGGAAAGGGGTGGTGGGAAGTACATTGTAATCACTGGTTCACAGGAATTCTGAAGCCTGGAAAAGTATAGCCTTCCATTACATAATTAAGGCCCAGTCCTCCTGCCAAAAAATGTGTCTTGACTTCACCATTTGGGTTATTGTTTCTGCCTTCTGGGTCATCTTTCCTTTGCTGTAAAAATGAGCCATGTTTGCTATTAAGTAGCCTTTTCATACCATTTCCTGCTCATAGAAATGTGGGAACCTTGCAAGCTCTTTGCATTTTGAACTGTCCTTGCCCATTTCAAATGAAGCCAATGGTGCTTCTACTAGCCTAATTCTCTTAATATGTTTGTGGGCTTCCTATGATTCTCTACCTTGGGCTAGAATCAAGGTTCTTTGAGATAAAGCTCTTATGATTTTTAAAGACCCTTTAATCTAATTGAGAATATTTATGAGGCATATTTTTAACATTTTTCAAGTATACACACGGGACTCTAGCCACTTCCTTGAGAAGATCTTTACCTAGAGCTCATAAAAAAGTGAAGTGAAATTTTCAAGAATTTACCTGAAAATACTCTTAACCAAATGTAACACTTCATTAGTTGCATTTTCTATTTTCTGTTTTACCGAAATGGGTTGCCAAGCTTTCTGTCCCACAATGTAGGGGTAGATTTTCTTTTCTCTCCTCTAATAAGAATTTCCTTCTCATTCCTTTAGCTATCACAACAATCTCTTCAAATTCTTGCAAGCTTCTTCTTGCTACCTGGTCCCAGAGTCAAGGGAATATATTTTAAGTTTTCTTCTTAGAGCAGCACCCACTTCCAATTACCTAGTTCTATTCCAGTTACCTAGTTCTATTTCAGTTGTTGCTGCATAGCAAACTATCCCAAAACTTTGTGGTTTATAAAACAAACAAACAACAAACAAAAACATTTTATTATATGCCATGAAACTGTAAGCCAGAGATCTGGGCAGGACTTTGCTGAGCCTTTTCCACATGGTTTGAACAGAAGTTGCTTAGTGGCATTCAGCTGGTATATGGGCATAGTCCCTGAGAGAAAATAACCTGCCACCATAAAGAGACCTTGCCTATGAGATGATCTCACTTGTAATTAGCAGCATGTTATGTGTCATGCTGAGTTATTTACATAGCAAATGGTCCGAATGAAGATCAGTGAGATCTCAATTGCTGTTCTTGTCCTATAATACAGCATTGGTAAAGATAATTAATTTACTCCATGCGTTCTCATCACTTCATACTTTTTTTTTTGTCATAAAAGCATTCAAGTATAAATAGCAAGCTAATTTTACGAGAAAAGAAATATCAGTAGATCCAGAACAGGTCAAAACCCATAATGTGGACATGAAATAACCATACTTAAGTATTTCTAAATGTTTTAGCTGCAACATTATGCTATACCTACTCTAGGATTTACATTCAATAAAATATAAATTTCCTCAAGCTTACATACTCAAATAGAAGGTAATATTTACAGTTTGCCAAATATTTGTATGCAATGCAAAAACTCACCAAAATTTTGAAACTTTTTTGGCTATGATACCCTATATTCAAATATTTTTAAATATGTATGCATAATCCCAAATACCTGTAAGTATAGAAATATTAAAATGAGTGGTGTTCTCTACCCAAGAAGAAAATATTTAATGATTGATTACATTTTTCTTTTAATTCTGATTTTAATAGGTTGTATATGTACTATATAGGTAAGAGTGAATAATAGATTTTAAAATCTTATTTGTTGCAGAAGAAGCAAACATTTCATCTGTTACTGTCAAGAGCTATCCTAAATGAGGCAGCAATATTCAATGGTAGTTTCTAAAAGAAGTTAATTCCTCTCCAGCTTTACAGTATATTTAGCCTCCACAGATCTTCTTAGCCAATCTCCAAATCAATACAAAACTAGTTAAGACGCCAGGTATGGTGGCTCACGCCTGTAATCCCAGCACTTTGGGAGGCCGAGGCAGGCGGATCATGAGGTCGGGAGATAGAGACCATCCTGGCCATGGTGAAACCCCGTCTCTACCAAAATACAAAAAAGTAGCTGGAAGTGGTGGCACACGCCTGTAGTCCCAGGTACTCAGGAGGCTGAGGCAGGAGAATTGCTTGAATCCGGGAGATGGAGGTTGCAGTGAGCCAAAATAGTGCCACTGCACTCCAGCCTGGCAAAAGAGCAAGACTCCATTTCAAAAAA
>NW_016107558.1:2295111-2306550 GCF_001604975.1 Cebus imitator | reverse complement strand
CCAGTTAAACATCTAGATTGCTCAAAAGGAAAAATGCAATTTAATTTTTTCTTTGACATATAACATTTAATTAGCTAAATTTCTTCCAAAGTGGAACATTTTCTCTTTAGTTTTTAACCTATCACATTTCATAGATAGTGATATGCCATATAAGCAGTCATGAATTAAAAATTCCCAAAAGACAATAAGTGGTTTAAATTTCTGAAAATTTAAATATCAGTTAAAATGTAAAAGTGTGATAACAAACATGAGTGTTGGCTGGGCACAGTGGCTCATGCCTGTAATCCCAGCACTTTGGGAGGGCAAGGTGGGCAGGTCAGATGAGGTCAGGAGTTTGAGACCAGCCTGACCAACATGAAGAAACCCTGTCTATACTAAAAATACAAAAATTAGCCAGATGTGGTGGCAGGAGCATGTAATCCCAGGTATTCAGAGCTGAGGCATGAAAATTACTTGAATCAAGGGGGCAGAGGTCTCAGCGAGTCGAGATTGCACCACTGCACTCCAGCCTAGGAGACAGAGCAAGACCGTCTCAAAAATAAAAAAGTCTTTGCATTCAGAACAATGGGAAAATAATTATTGGAACACTTTTATTTACATGTTCAGTTTTCTAACTGAGGACAAATGTCAAATACAACAAAGCTCTCTGCCAATAATGACGATTCTTTTGTTCTTATTTACTAAACCATATCTTTTATCAAATGCCAAGCTACTAAATGTTAATAGCTCATTAAAATTGTGAAGGGAAGTGTGAGATTTAAAACAGATGAAATTTTTAAATATGTATTTATATAACTAAAAATATACATATCTTTAAACTGGAAACACTTGAGGTAAACAAACTTGATTCACATAATTTGTTTACTTTGGTAAAAAATTTGATCTTACACAGGCCCCAAATAAATCTTTTTTTCTTTGTTAGTTCTGTAACATTAGTCCCAAGTTACATAGGATATAAAAAAAAAAAAATCCCTGATTAGTGAGAAGTAAATAGATAAAACGCTGACAGTGTCAGATACCGCTATCAAGAAAAGTACTTGTATGCAAGATGAAGCTCTTAGGCCCTTACAAGCTGCAGCATGATCCTGAAACTTTACATACAGAGAAAATTTTACTCATTATTTTTTCAATTCCAGATTATTTTTAAAGCATCTAGTTTTATGCATGAAAGTTAGTATCATTTGATTAATCGTAACTGTTGTTTTCATCTTTTATGATGATTGTGGATTCCCATGGGTTTTATGTATAATACATATATACACAGATGATGGTTTATCTATATACATATACATCATTACATATAAAGCACTCACTTCCAAAAATACATCTCTGAAACTATATCACCTTGTATATATAATTCTCTCAATAAGACCCTTCACGTTTCCATAAACAAATGACCTCTGTGTTCTTAAATAGACTGTAAAACCTTGTAAAAACTTATGCTAAGTGAAAGAAGCCAGGCACAGAAAGTCACATATAGTGTGATTCTCTTTATTCGAAATATCCAGAGTAGGCAGATCTATGGAGACAGAAAGCAGATGAATGGTTGCCAGTGACTACAGGAGAAGGAAAGAAGGCCACTAAATGGGTTTGGGGTTTCCTTTTGGGGTGAAAACAATGATGTGAAACTAGGTAGTGGTGGTGATGGCTGTATAATGCTCTTAATGTACAAAATGTCACTGATGATAAATGTTATATGTATTTGACCAAAATTTTAAAAACACACATATAATAAAATATAATAGAGTTTACATCAGACATTCAAGGAAACACACCAGTTGGAATATCTTCAAAAATTATTATTCTATGACATTATTATCTACCTTAAAATTATGAAGAATCTCTCAACTTTTCTCAAAAACTTTTCTTCCCATGACTGGGAAGAAATTCTTAGAATTCTGATTTGAAGAGCATTGGTAGTGTTGATTGACAATAGATTATCACAAAGACAAAATTATAGTTCATTTTCCCAGAGACTTTCATTGTTTTAGGACCCAAGTCATATTTTTCAGTAGTAGAACAATTGATTAGTGGAAGTCCAAAAATAATAATAATAATCAGATGCCCACGTATTAAATATACAAAATGAGGCCAGGCATGGCGGCTCATGCCTGTAATCCCAGCACTTTGGGAGGCCAAGGTGGGCAGATCACCTGAGGTCAGGAGTTCCAGACCAGCCTGGCCAGCATGGCAAAATCCCATCTCTACTTAAAAAATGCAAAAATTAGCCATGCGTGGTGGTGTGCACCTGTAATCCCAGCTACTCAGGAGGCTGAGGCAGGAGAATCCTTTGAATCAGGGAGGCGGAGGTTAGTGAGCCGAGTTGGTGCCACTGCATTTCAACCTTGGCAACAGAGCAAGACTCCATCGCAAAAATAAATAAATAAAATGCAAAATAATGTCTTATGTGTAAATGATTATTTTAGCATGCAAATTATGTAATTAACATCAAGTAGCAGTAGAGTCAATGAAGAAGAAGGAGTATTCCATTGAAACTAGTGGACTTCCACATCTGCATTGTCTAAACCAGGAGAAATATTTAAGCGTCCCCTTCATAGTTGGTATAACACAAAATGGAGTGAATTGGAGTTTTGGAGCTAAGAAGTGGGCAGAAAAATGATGCAAAAACTTCTGCCATTTTTCCCCCACCCTCAGCCTTGTTGATGCAACTTGCTATGAAGACAGAGAGCAGTCCATCCGGTTGTCTAGCACAGTTTTTAAAAGGCTGAACATTAGGTATACAATTGGCAGTCAAAGGAGAATTGAGTAGAAATGTCACAATGAGAACACGTGGACACAGGGAAGGGATCATCACACAGGGGCCTGTCAGGTGTTGGGGGCTGGGGGAGGGATAGCAGGGTTGGGGGACAGGGGAGGTATAGCATTAGGAGAAACACCTAATGTAGATGACAGGGTGATGGGTGCAGCAAACCACCATGGCACGTATATACCTATGTAACAAACCTGCACCTCTGCAAATGTACTTCAGATCTTAAGGTATAACAACAATAATAAAGAAATGTTAAGCAAGCATCAAACAGAAGGGACTGGTGGCTGAATGGGGTCTTGTGGAGCACTGGTGTCCAGCAACTTAGGGGGAGAATAACTTGTTACCTTGCAACCCAAGAGCAAAAAAAAATGACTAGTTTTCATTGACAGCAAGCAGCTACTGGGAATACTGGCGCTTTGTGAGTGTTTATACCTAAAGCCAGGTACCCACAAACTGAATGAACTATGTTAGTTGAAATCAATTCTTTCAGCTTCTGGAAGAATGTTCCCATGAACTAAGTTAACCTCTCCAGAAATTATTACATTAGAGAGTATGGACTGGGCAGTCTTCTAAATGGAATACCACTTTGTATTATTTTTGCTAGTATTTTAATTTTCAATCTTATATTTATACAAGTTAAATATTAGATTGTGCTGGATCCATGAAATAACACTGTTCATATCTCAATCAGATATAAAGAGCGTTATTTCAGGGATCCAGCACATTTCATGTTATAATCCATCCCTCTTAATTGTATCTTTCCAGAGTTGGTACACAATTAGATTGCTTTTTTAAAAGTTTTGGAATTTTAAAATAATTCTTCCCTTTTCTAAGAAAATAATTGTACACATGGAAAATGGAGAAGTCAGAGGGAGGTTTGAGATAACCTTTTAAGCCTCTAAAGAGTTCTTATAAAATGACTTTCTTCCCTGTTGCTTTAGGAACTGAGAATTGAAAGGCACGTTCCCAGTGGGCCATTATGTCAGAATCAGCGGCCCCATATGACCACCATCCCTGTGGTGGGGTTCATAGAGCAGATGGTATAGGCAACATGAGGGATATTACAGAGGTGATGTTAGAAGCAATTATTCCACCCTTGGGTGTCCGTATTCTGTGTTTCCTGATGCCTGGGAACCTATGTTGTGCAGTACTTCAGAACTGTAAAACCTGATACAGCTAAACCAGTGAGACATTGGTAGGGAGTTTGAACTTTGTTCTTGTTTATTTGACAAAGGTGAGTTATTTCCTGATCATTTTGAAATTCGCTAGTATCTCTGATTAGGGTTTTTTAAAACAAAGAATTCTGGATTATTTTTTCCATCTGGGTATGAATCCAGTAATAGTTGCCTTAAATGTTCTACCTTTTCCAATTACTGGCAAAAGAATTTTAAAAAATCTATTGTTTTAGAGATGTCTTCAAAAACTGGTAGTAATATTGTAGGCAAATCAGTTCTAAAAGATATACTGGTTTCCTATTGCTACTGTCACAAATTGCCACAAATTTGGTGGCATTTCTATTCTTCTATGAGATGGTCAGTCACGTGTGGCCACAAGAAGAGGCAGGGAGGCTCAGGAAAAACACAGTTTATTATACTCACGGGTCCTAGAGACAAAAGGCACAGTGTGCTATGCAGGGCTGTGTGGGAAAGACACCAGGTGGTGAGGAGGCACGAGGTAGGAGCATGAAAGTTTAAGCCACAGCTATTATTGGGGTTTCTTCTGCAAAGGCAGGCAGGGCAAGATGAACGGTTTCTTTACGGTTGCCTGGTTTGAATAATTTTCCTAGGCTTTGGGCTATAGAGATGGTTTCTAGTTGCCTGGTACCCAGCCCTGAGATGATTATGGCACAGAAACATGATCCTCTGGGTGCACGAGCTATAGAGGAAGGAAGGCTCTGAGGTCGTTAGTTTGTGTACTCTAGACGTGCTCCAGGCTGGGCCCTTTGCTATCTCTGAAATTTGACTGGTCCTGGGAGAGGTAGTCTCTCCTCAGCCAGAAGGGTTTTTTAAGATGTCAAAAAAGCATAACATGCAGAAAATTTTAAAAATATGTATACTGCAAGTGGCTTAAACAACACAAATGTACTATCCTACACTTTTCAAGGTCAGAAGTCCAGTGTGTTTTGTTAGACTAAATTCAAGGTGTCTACAGGGCTGTGTTCTTTCTGGAGGCTTTGCAGAGAATCCATTCCATCACTTTTACAGCTTCTAGAGGGTGCCCAGTTTCTTCAGCTTTTTCTTGGCCCTTTTCCTCCAGCAGAGACCTAGTCAGTTTCACATCACATCATTTTGGCACTGACTCTCTTCCTCCTCTTCAGCTAGAAGGATTCTTATGATTACGAGACTTCATTTGATATATAATTACATACATAACATACATGTGATGAAGTATAATTTAATAACATAAACACTGTTGAATCCTTTACCTAGATTTAGAGCGAAAACATTACCTAGATTTAGAGAAAAGATATTTGCATAATCCACTACTACCTCATTTCCTAGTATTTTCCTACGTAATCAGTATCATGAAATTTGCTGTTATAACTCTAGATTGATGAATATGTATATATATATATATATATATATACACACACACATACATATACACACACATACACACACACACACATTCTTACATACACAGAAACATATATATATATGCTTAGAGATGTCTTATATATATATATGAGAGAGAGAGGGAAAGACAGAGATTGCTTGCTTTTGAATTTTACAAAAATGGTGCCATTAGTTATATCCTCAGCACTTGCTTTTTTTCTTTTTACTGTTTTACATTTCTAAGATTCATCCCCATCATTAGAAATAGCAGCAATTTATTTTCACTACTAGATATTTGATTTTATTGACAAGGCACACTTTATTACGCATTTTTCTGCTAATGGATATTTAAATTGTTTCCAGGTATTGGTTTGGTTTGGCTTGGTTTTTTATTGCAGCTAAAAGTGTTGCTGTAAATATTTTTGTATATGTCTTCTGCTGCAAAAGCACAAGGGGTTCTTTAAGTTTTATACTTTGAACTAAAATATCTGTATCCTGAGTATGCACATATCAAATTTATGTCACAATGTTAATTTTTCCATATTTTATACTTTTAGCAGCAACAAATAAAGGATGATTTTGCCCTGTACTATTCTTGCCAAATTCTGGTATCACCAAAATCTTACTTTTAACAGTGGAGTAAATATAAAATGGTATCTCATTAATATCTTAGTTTGCACTTCTTTGCTTACTAATGTGGTTGAACAAATTTTTCAGATATTCACTGGACATTTGCGGTGCCTGTGTAGTAAAATGTTTTGATTTTTTTGGCCATTTTCTACTCAGTTGTTTCTGTTTTCCTCAATTATTGGTATGAAATCTTTTAAAGTATGTTACTAATCAACTCTCAGTTGTCTATGTGGCAAATACCTTCTTGCAATATAATTTATGTTTCCATTATCCTTAAATGAGCTTTGGAACAGAATTTCTTAATTCTGTCATCATAAAATTTATTAACTTTTATTTTATGATCAACACTATTGTGCTTTTTAAATAATTTACCCATCCTCAAGGCCACACAAATATTCTGCTACATTTTCTTTTCAAAAAAATTTTACCAATCATATTTGAACTTTTAATTCACTCCAGGTTGCCTTCTTGAGTAGTGTCATGTTGAGATGTAATTTAACCTTTGCCATACACAAAATGTTTTGTTGTACAAGGCTCTTTTCTTCTTCACTCCAGGGAATTTTGTTATAGGCAAGTTATTTCAAGTCTAGTTACAAGGACTTCTCTTAGGGTGGTATTGTTTTGACTGTCAGTTTACTTACCTTTCTTTACACATTATCACAAATGGCCAGAATTCAAAAACCATTAATATAATTGGATTCTGAGTATAATAGGATACTGTGGCTATGAGGAATCAGACTTAAAAAACCGTTTTTGAAATGCTGAGTTTGGTCATGTAATAGCTTTCCATCTTAACGTTCATTTGCAGGCAAAGCAAAATGAAAACTGTGAGTAGTAAAATTTTAGTTTCTAAGATTTTCAGGACACGGTTGTTTTAGTGTTTTGCCTTCAACCCTGACCCTGAACCAAATAATAGAAAGATTTAATCAAGCTAATTAACAGAGTCGTCATCTAACTAAATGTAGTTTAGGGGTGAGAATCTCAAAACGTTATTCTTTTAGCAATTTTGAAATATACAATACATTATTACTAACTATGCTTACCATCCAGTACAATAGATCACAAAATCATATTTTCCATGCTGTCATGAATGACAGGATTATTACCATCCAGCGGCCTCATATGCTTCTTACTTCCCTACACTAAATGTATTAAGAGACAGAGTTACTTCAGAAAGAGAATCACAATGGGTATGTAGCAACATTTGGCCTTGGTGACAGATGATCTGTTGCTTTTTTCTTGTGTTACTTAGAAACAGAAACTGAAAGATACCTAACATCTTTTCTAGCTCACATTTGGAGCAAAAATTGTCCCCAGAAGAACTGAAAATGTATCTATAAAATTTATCACTAGTACTAACAACATAAGGATAAAGAGATTCTATCAAATTTTATTAAATATACTGCAACTTAAAGAGTACTTTTATTTTAGCCCAAGTGTGGTGAGCAGCTGCAGAGTTATAAATCTAAAAATGTTACAGGAAAAAAATGCTTCAAACAGGATTACTATGTATCTTATAAATTGGTACAAATGTAATTTTTGTTTGTTTGTTTGAGATGAAGTCTCACTCTTGTACCCCAGGCTGGAGTACAGTGGCATGATCTCTGCTCACTGCAACCTCCGCCCCCCAGGTTCAAGCAATTCTCCTGCCTCAGCCTCCCAAGTAGCTGGGATTACAGACACCTGCTATCACATCCAGCTAACATTTTTTTTATTTTTAGTAAAGGTGGGGTTTTGCCATGTTGACTAGGCTGGTCTCAAACTCCTGACATCAAGTGATCCACCCACCTCAGCCTCCCAAAGTGCTGAGATTACAGGCCTGGACCACCACACCCAGCCCAAATGTAAATTCTTTACTAGTCAATTGTCTTTCCTGGCAGGTATGACTCTAACTTGACCTTGTTCAGTCTTCTCCTGCCTATAAAGCAGACAGAGACTGATTTGGTCAGTCACTGATTCCTTTGATGATATTGAGGGCATACACTGGAGAATGGTGAAGGAAACAAGAACCAGCCACCAACCATGCAGCTGTGCCTCCTGGTGCCCTGGACTACAGACCAAGAGAAGATGACCCGTTCTAGGCTGGTACAAGTTTGTTCACATATCCCCATTTACCAGTTCTACAGATTCTTGTGATGGGTGAGATTTCCACAATATCCTGAGTTTTCTGGTAAAAAGTTGTAGTGAACACTGCTCCATTGTCACTTTGGAAGATACATGGGGCAGCTAGCAAGCAGAAAAAATATTATCTAGCATGTAACCTTAGTTGCAGTTAGAAGATTCTAGACTCAGGGCACAAATATTGATCAAGGGGATATATAGATTTGTAACATTCAGTACAAACCCTGAAATTGACCTGCTAATAAGATAAGCAATCTACCTGCTCTGATATTATTAAAGTATCGGTTGTGATTGCCTGGTTACTATATTCTGATGTCTCATAATTTGGTATTCAATAAATAGAAAAATAGATGAAAACTGGTTTTCAGTTCCTGTGAATATCTCCAGCCTTGGCTATTTTGCATGCAAATGAAGTGATCTTCAAATATTTGCTTTAATGTTGAGTACAATGAGGTCTATATTTAATTTATTTGCTCATTTCAAAAATCTAGAAAAAAATCATTTATAAAGACGTATGTGGTACTTATTTTCATAAACTGTGTATATTCAAACACTACACATATACTCAGCTGTCAATATCTGTCATTCTACACATTAGCCCAAAATTATGAGCAAGAATTTGGTTGAAAACATTGACTTCTCTCCTTTTAAAATTAACTACAAAGGATCTAATTGGGAAACCTCAACAGCCAAATCTTCTTGAAGTATTATTGGCTATAATTGTCCTTTATTATCTTTCATTATTCTAAAATCAGCTTTTATTTTTCTCAAACTACTTATTTCATAGAACTTACATGCTATGTTAAACGTGAGAAAATGTGCTTTCATTTTGAAGAAGTACAGACGGTCAATTTTGTAACACAGAGAGCTTTTCAGAAAAGTTTACTAAATATATTCTGGATGTAATTGTATATCTACTAAAAGAAATGATTCTAGAAAATAAACGCAAAGATGAAAATATCTTTCTCTAAGTGTCTAATAGCATTCCAGAATTTTATTGCGACAAAGCAGGGAAGTAAAATTTGAATGTAACATCAAGTAAACATGATAAATTGAGGTCTTTCCTTTGGAGGGCTATAGGTCACTGAAGACATGGCCAAAACCTCAGAACTAGGATGACTCTTTTAGGTGGTAATGGATGAGGATCCTGAAGGAAGCAAGCACCCAAAGATGTCATTGGTTCCTGTTACAATTCAGAAAAACCCAAGAATAGTACCCAAGATCCCAAACTCTTTATGTTTATAGAGGAATTTTAGGTTTACAGAAAAATTGTTTTATGTTTTTGACTTTATGTTTTTAGAGGAATTTTAGATTTACAGAAAAATTGAGAGGAAGGTATAGAGATTTCCATCTGCTCTCTGCCCAACACTTGTATAGCCTTCTCCATTAACTATACACCCCATCCCCAGAAGGGATACATATTCTACAGTGGATGAACCTGCATTGGCACCACATTGACACTACGGATTCTAAACATTTTAAAGCAGGGTTTTTATTTTTCTTTCTTTCTTCCTTTATCATAGGATTACAGAGTGAATATCTTTCTTCGTCAAAAATGGAATGATCCCCGCCTTGCATACAGTGAATATCCTGATGACTCTTTAGACCTTGACCCCTCCATGTTGGATTCCATTTGGAAACCTGATTTGTTCTTTGCCAATGAAAAGGGTGCCAACTTTCATGAAGTCACTACAGACAACAAATTGCTCAGAATTTTCAAAAATGGAAATGTCCTTTATTCAATAAGGTGAGTCATAGACTTAAATTGCCAATTTCAGTGAAATAAAATACAACAGTGCTTTGTTTATTTGTTTGAATAAACGAACAGTGAATTCCAGGTCTATGCAAAAAAATTCTGCACCTTTTAATAAATATTGCCAAATTTTTTAGCAAGTCCTATCCTTGTTGCACTTCAGTTCCTCTAATATACAATTTCCCAAATATGCCTGATCAATAACAATAGACCCAAGTCCTAAATTCAGAAGCTATAAAAATAAAAAATTTAAAAAAGAAAAAGAATTATGGAAAAATTTAAAATAATCATTTTAGAAAACCTTTTCAGATGTGACAAAAATCATCAAGTGTGTCCTGTAAGTAGCTATTTGTTTCATATTTAATGAACTCCCAAAGTTAAGTGAGTCCCAGAGTTCAACTGTCCAAACTTTTTTATTTGTGTTTATGGTTTGGTATTAATTATTATTTAATATTGATATTATTTTTTAAATGCCATATAGTCTTCTGATAACTCAATAATGAGTAACAAAAATATAAATAAGATATTTTCCAGGGATTGTGATAAGGGTTTTGATTGTCATCAATTTTCACATAATACAGTGATTTTTTTTTTATTCCCTGCCTTGTTCAAAGTTTATCAACAAAATCACCACTTTGCAGTGTGTTAGAAAGGACGAAAATTGAACAGCTAGGGCAAAAATCCAAAATAATGACCAGAGAAACTCAAGGATATTTTTTAAATCCTATATATCAGAAAAATAATCTATGTAAAATGGATCTGAGATGAGCAAACCTCAACATTTTTTTCACCTATAAATATTTAAAGAAGACACATATACATAAAAATATTACCACAATGTATGATTCAGCTGCCTTTCACTTTACCTTTAAGATTCCTGACAACCTGGCTGATATTAAGAATTACCTGGGCCACTTCTTGAAAAGTAGATTTCCAAGAGTTACTTATATAATTCCTGAATCTGGGACTTGGATCTGTTATTATTGATCACGTAGAGAGCCAGGAATTCCACCCTTTCCCTGCAGAAACAAGGCATACTCTCCCTCCCTGCTGGGTGGTTTTAGAGAAGTCCTAGTAGACAGTGAATTCTTTCAACATCACCTACCAGTTACGAGGTCACTTTCACCATAGTGTCAGTGGACATCATGTTTAGAGCTGGGACATCCAACAAAAAGTAGGAACCTCTCCCGTCACAGGTCAATATAGAGAGTGGTTACACAACAGGCCCCACCTAGAAGTAGCAAGATAGCGCCTTCCTATGCCAAGACAAAGGGATGTCAGAGAAAATCAGTTAAAACTGATTTAAATAAGTTTAAATAAGAGCCAGAGTCTAATAAAATAATATTTAAAATGTCTGGGCTTCAACCAAGAAATATTTATCATACAAAGAACCAGAAATCATTCCAAGAACCATACATAGTTCAATAATTCTGGAAAAAGACAATTAACTGATGGCAACATCAAAATGACAAAGATGAGGCTGGGAGTGGTGGCTCACACCCTGTAATCCCAGCACTTTGGGAGGCTGAGGCAGGTGGATCGCTTGAGCCCAGGAGTTTGAGACCAGCCCAGGCAACAACCTTGTCTCTACAGAAAATTTAAAAATTAGC
>NW_016107558.1:2263230-2295095 GCF_001604975.1 Cebus imitator | reverse complement strand
AACCTGGGAGGTGGAGGTTGCGGCAAACCGAGATCGGGCCATTGAACTCCAGCCTGAGCAACAACAGCGAAACTCCACCTCAAAAAAAAAAAAAAAATGCAAAACTTAGCTGGGTGAAGCGGCATGCACCTGTGTTCCCAGCAACTAGGAAGACTGAGGTGAGAGGATTGCTTGATCCCAAGAGGCGGAGGTTGCAGTGAGTCCAGATCGCACCACTGCGCTCCATCCTGGGAAACAGAGCAAGTCCCTGTCTCGAAAGAGAAGACAGCGGTGTTAGACACCTGGCAAAGACTTTAAAGTAGCCATGATAAATTTGCTTCAGTGAGCAATTACAAATATGCTTGAAACAAATGAGGAAAATAGAAAGCCTCAGCAAATAAATAGAAGCTATACAGTGAAACCAAGTCAAAAATTTAGACCTAAAAATACAATAATTGAATTGAAAACTCAGTTTATGGGTGGAACAAAAAATGGAGAAGATAGAAAAAAGAATCAGTGAACCATAAAACAGAATAATAAAAATTACTCAATCTGAGCAAGAGGGAATAAATAGATTGGTGGTGGGACCTGGGAAACGGCCTCAGGGATCTGTGAGATTAAAACAGAAGATCTAAAATTCATGTCATCAGAGTCTCAGACAGGGGGGAAAGGATATGAAGCTTAAAAATCTAGAGAAAATAATGGCTGAAATTTTAATAAGCTTTGCAAATGCATGAGCCTACAGTTTCAAGAAGTTGAGTTCCCAAACATGGTAAATCCGAAGATATTCATACGAAGACACATAATGTATATAAACTTCTGAAAACTAAATACAAATGCTGAAGGCATCCAGAAAATAATGATGTTCTATAATGGAAATACAATTAGAATGAGAGTAGATGGTTTTTAGAAGTCATGGAAGCCAGAAAGAAGCTACAAATAGTTTTTCAGGTGCTGAAAGGAAGGAACTCTCATCTGAGAATCTTGTACCCAGGAAAGATATCCTTCAGGAATCTAGGGGAAATTAAGACATTCTTGGATAAATGAAGACAGAGGATTTATCACAAGTAAATCTACCTGGAAAATATGGCCAAAGAAGCTTTCTAAAAAAAAAAGAAAATGGTAAAAGAAGGAGCATACGAATATCAAGAAGGAGAAAAGGATGCAGTAAGCAAAAATATGAGTGAATATAATAGACTTTCCTTCTCATTTTGAGTTTCCTAAATTATATTTGACCGTTCAGGCAAAAATTATAAGACAGACGTAGAGGGAAAATGAAAGAAACAAGTGAGAAAACATTTTTTAGACAGACATTGAGAGAAGTTAACAAGACCAGTGAGATTTTATGCTAATATTCTTTCTGTGGTCACATGACTTGAAGTTAACTGGGAAGATGATTTGTCAAGATACATAACAATATGAAACTCATTTATTCTTCTCTTCAGCATTCCTATTTCTAGGAATCAAAATTATATACGTATTCACGTGTACATAAGATAATTTTACAAAAGGACCCACTGAAATAGCAACAAAAAAGGGCCTATATATGTTCGCTAATAAGAACATAACTGAACACAATGATAATCCCATATTATGAAATAATTTGCATGAGACAGACCTGAATGTAAGCCTACATGATATATTTAAGTTCAAGAAAAATGTTTTGTGTACTTTTATTTAAGGTATATATATGTATATGTGTGTGTGTGTCTATGTGTATACACACACGCATAACTACGTATGTAAAAATATACATATATATAGATCTATACAAGAAGTTTAAACGAACCACCAACAATTTGGAAATGAATAAGAATAGTAGAATTTGGGCAGGAATAAAAGGGAACTGTACATTTTGCTATATGTATATTTGAATTTTTCAGAACAAAGTTATGTATCACTTATCAATTAAATTCATATATTTTAAGTTATAAAGCCTCTTAACCTGAGGTCATGATTCCTGATTCTTCTGTGCTGTGGGTTCATGATAGTTATCAGGGGACCCATGATAGGGTATAAGTAATATGTTTCATTTCTTCCTGCTAAGTTGAAAATTATTTTTGTAAAAGGTGTCATTTTATTTTAAATTATATTTTGAAGTACTGTTTCTCAGACAGGTTTGGGGTTGCATAGGTTGCAAAAATGTATCACCAGGTAGCACGGAATAGTCATTTTGCAAAGATGGAATGTCTAGATTATTTATTGAAGTTGTGTGTGTTTGTAGGTAACGTATCTCACATAATTATCAATATTTGTTTATTTTAAGTCTTATTGGAGTTGGACAATGTCGACATAAAGGACGCACTACTGAGCTTTTAGTTTTTCCCTCATGATTGAACAAAATAGAATACAAAAGCTAGACTACTTTTTGTGTGAGGAGCTTCTTGCTAACAGTATGTCACCAAAGCCGAAAGCACTTAACTCTGTCTATCCTGAAAATTTGTCAAATAGGATAGATCTTGTTATTAAGAAGATTTCAAGATGACAGTTGTACTAACACCTTAGTTGTGCCAATTCAAATGCATTATATTTAAGAATACTAAAGTTTATTATACTGAAAAGTTAAATAATTTAAATATGATTAGTGAGACCTTGCTACTCTGTCCGTTGGAAATGCTCAAGTGTTTTCTTTCTTAAAGTAGTGGAATAAACTGGAATTGTGTCTCTTATAAATGACAGCATCCATTATGAATTGCTCGCATTTCTTCTAATATTTTGAGGAAAGGTATGAAATAATTCAGAAATGCATCTTTTGTCCTTCAGTATGAATTCAAATGAAACAGATGTTCTCTCGGCTTCTAGTTTTTGTTTGCTATATCCTGGCTGGCACGATCAAAGAATAAATTCATTTTTTTCTGAGTTGTTTTTGGAAATCTCACAGGACTTTGAAATCTTCAAATGCTTCAAATCTTCAGTTTCTTTGTTAACAAAAATTGTGCTAGAAAAAGAAAAAAATCTTGTCGAATTTACAAATGGAGCATCTGCGATGTTTCATGAGAAATCTGGCTTTCCTGCTTTTTTAAAGAAAGTAGCAGCAGGTCCTTGCAAAGGCGACTAATTGAACTTACACATTTATGCATATTTCCTCTGAAACCCCACTAAACAAGGAAATAAACTGAATTAAGAATAAAAATGTCATTAACACACAGGAGGATGAAAGTAACAGGGAAAATAAAAAACAGCAACAGACGATTGAAATATATTTAGGAAGCCTGAAAATGAAGGCACTTGTGAAAAGTGACCTAGACAGAGATAGTGGAAACCTAAGTCAATGTAGCGGAATTCAAAAGAAACAGAATAACTAGAATTTTCAAATGTTTAGAAGTGTAAGGCAGCTGGGACTTCAGAAAGTGGGGGCCAGGATCTAAAAGGAGTGTAACTTATTTAAGCTTTGTAGGAAAAGTGGACCCTCTATTCCTGATTTCCTTCCCATGCACTCAGGTTAGAGACTCCCTTTTAACCTTTTGACCTAAGCAAGAAGCAGGAGGACAGAAAATGCTGGAGAGGCTCTTTCAAGAGCTTAAGGCATAGGGGCTCCAGGAGCAACTGGTGCCTGTCATGAGGCATCATACCAAGAAAATGAAAATGACAGGACCCCTTGCTTGCCCTAAAATCCTGCAAGGCAGACTTAAACTTCTCCCACTGAGCAGTGGACAAGAATATAGATGATAGGTATAGATATAGATAAATTATAAAATGAATATAGGTTATAGATAATATGGCTGCCTGGAGGTTCTGTATAAATATACCTATATCTGGGAAGCTAACTTGCCTAAGGGAAAAGATCTACAGATTCTGCATTTGAAGAACCTCTAGGCAGCCATATTATCATCCTATAGTTCAGACCATTACTCAATGAGCCATCTGCTACTAACAGAGCTCCAGATAGTTTTTAGCACCTCATTGTTAAATCTATTTAAAATTTTATAAAATTTATAATATAAATATTACTTATATTTATGTGTATATATATATATATGTTACATATGACAAAAAGTTATACAAGAGCTATAACAAACTATCAAGCTTAATCATGAACAAGAATTACATACTTATAACATGAAAACACTGAATATTAATTTAACCACAAATGTTTATATAATTCATGAATGTCAATTAAAGGTTCAAGCAGTTCTATAAAACATATGAAAACCAGTTGTATTTTTGTTCTGCCCATCCCTACCCCCAGTTCTCACTTGTCAAAGAGGTAGCCTTTTTTTACCTATTTGTCTAACACTCACATTCATATGCTTAAGTTGCTATAATATCATGCTTGTTTTTCAAAATATTTAAAATTGTCTATTAATTTCCTATAAAAGAAAAACAAGAGTTTATTTCTCTGATATGACACTCCATGTATACTTATCTCCCTACCACTGACTTTGGGAACCCACTACATTTATAGCAAGCTGTAAGCACGCCTTCTCTTTGTCCAAGTGAAAGATGTTCTGATTTCTCAAAATGATCAGCTGCATAAACGACTCTGAAAAATGGCTCAGATAAAAGGATAATCAGAGCTTTGTAGTCTTAGTATACAAACTAGAAGAAGTATAGGGGCACAAGACGATGAAGGAGAATATGTCTCCCAGTCCAGATCGAGGCTCTGCTATTGACTAGCTGTGATTTGGGTTAAGTCTTTTTACTTCTAAAAGGCTCATTTTTCTTAAGTGCATGGCAGTAACAATACTAATTACCTCGAGCCTGAAATAATGTATTAAAATATGCTAAATAAAGCACCCAGCATAGTGCCAGACACAGCATAGGCACTAAAGTTGTTATTTTTACCTTTTAAGAAAAGTATAACTTCTGTTTTTTTTTCAAAATCCACAAATCAATACAGCATGAACTCTTAAGTTACTAACATATCTCAAAATCCACAAATCAACACTCTTAAGTTACTAACGTATCTCAGTTTTGTCACTTGTCAAATGAGGATGGTAATATCTTTATCACAGAATGATGGAATTACATCATAGGCAGTTAAATATAATATGCTTTCTCACTTTACTAATATTACTAACAAACCCAGCTTTACTACTTATAGTACAGAAGCACTCTTGCATTAAAAATCAACTCACAGGAAGAAATTTTATGTGAAGGATGCTATGCACAGCAACTTGACAACAATCATGAAAAAATTTTAACTTTAAGGCAAATAGAATCACTCTGTGAAGTTTGTGACAATAACTAAAGTTTAATTGCATGATAATAGGTATTTTTTAACATTGACAGCCATTAATTTTTAAATAAGAAAGCAAACTTATTTTGATAGTTGCTTTATTAAGTACTGTTTATTCAAGGGAAATTAATTTACAAGACTATAAAATATTTGTTGTAAGGGGAATTTGGCATACATGTAATTGTGTATGTTTTTCTGAAGAGGTCCATAGTTTCATAAAGAAACCATCAACAATACTGTGATTGTTTTGGTAATGGGTTGTTGAGATCAATGATTGTCTCTATGATCAGATGACAGTTAAACTCCAGAAGTAGGTTACAGAAGCTCATTCTCATCTCCCTTCTAATGCCCCAGCAATCTCATCTCTCCTAAGAGTGATTTACCCTTTACAAAATCATTCATAATGATATACCAAATCATTCAACTATATCAAATCTCGGGAAATTCCTTATATTTCCTAGAGTTTAACTACATTTCTCTGATATCTTTCGGAAGAATTATTTACGTAGGTTTTTATAAAAATTATTTATGTATGTTTTACTTTAAATTTAATAACTGATGCATGCAATGTATCATTTCTTGCATTATAATAAATACATAATTTTAAATTTCATATTAATTACAGAACCCATTTTCATGAAAAAAGCTTCAGTGCCTTTGAGAGAAAGTATACTGAAAGGTTAACAGCACGAAATCTAGAACTGGAACCCCAGGGCTGCAAATTCAGCCCTCTCAATTTTTGATGTGTAATGTCAGCTGAGTCACTTAACCACTACGCTACCTTATCTCTAAAACAGGGTAATATCATTTACCTATTCTCGTAAACTTGTAGTGCAGAGTAAATAAGTTAACATACATAAAGTGTTTAAAATACCACCTACCACACAGTAAACATTGTCTAATAGACGTGTTATCTAAATATCTTACAGATAATATATATTAAAATTAATTAAATTGCTAATTGAGGCCATTGTTCTTATGACAGTAAATAAAGAATTATTAGAAGCTAATAATAATACTCATTTATGTGCAAAGTCTCTAATAGAGTCAGCAAGCATTTTTTAATTCAATTAGTGGTTGAGATAGACACATTTGACAATGCTTGTTCAAAAATGGGCAGTAACTGAATTTTAATGAGATCAATTGTTTGTCACAGATTATTGTCAGCTTTTTTAACATTACTGTTTCTCTAGGCACTAATCCTAAAAGTCTTTCCCAAGACTTCTTAAAGGAAAAGAAGAAATGCTATATCCTGTTTATGTATCTTGTCTCAGAAAGATGACTTAGTGTCCCTCTCACACAAGTAGACATTCATTTCCAAAACAGTAGAATGTGATTACTTGCCTCTTGGTTTAGTTTTCTTTTGATGTGGTCAAGACATATCTTTAATTTATACGTAGCGTTTTGATAAAGAAATTCAGTATCATACCCACCAAGTTGACACATATTTTTCAATATGCTGTGAAAGGGGCAATTGTATTGTACCTTAAACAAAAAGAAAGAAAGTCGATGAATAGATTTTCTCAGGATATGATTTATGACACAAGTTCTACAAACTGTGTTTTTCTTTGCCAAATAATTCCTTTCAAGTGCTATTTTTTTTAGAATTATGTAATGTCTCTTTTTTGTATGCCAGAAAAATAGCCAGGATATGAATTTGACATCACATGCATGGTGAGAGGGTGGAAAAGATCCTGAGAGTGCTATTTACTTCCAAATAAAAGGTCACAGAATTAATTTTACAAGTTGACGTTTGAAACTGGCTTTCTGAGAGTCTTGGATATTTGGAAAATTAATGTGTGTACATTCAAAATGTACATGTGCATACACTTCTAATAAACCCTTTCACAAGGCAGAGAACATTGTGTCCACCTAATTTTACAACTGCCTTTTTCAGAGAGAACTTTGTAAATTTACACAATCATACTTAACCTAGCTAAGCCAGGAGAAAAATTGCTTTTGAATATTGAACTCTATGAATTATTCTAGGGTGTTACAGACTCTGACTTGAATGAATTACCAGATTATCCTCCTGAGACTCTTAAAAAGTCAGCAGCTTCACTCTGTCCATTTATGTGTCCCAAATTATGTTAATTGGGCCTAACTCACCAAGCATACTCTCTGCAGGATATACATCATTCTAACTTTGTGTCTGTGGTCTACATAAAAATGTCAGTTTGAAGAATGTGGTTATATTTAGCAGAGCTGCTGGCTATTTTTTGTTAAAGCTTAAATAGGTCTTTCTTCTTTCTCTTTCCTTCCTTCCCTCCATCTTCCTTCCTTCATTTCTTCCTTTCTCTTTTTCTTTCTCTTTCTTTTCTTTCTTTCTTTTGTTTGTTTTAAGAGACAAGTTCTTGCTCTGTCACCCAGGCTAGAGTTCGTCAATGTGATCCTAGCTCATTGCGGCCTCAACCTCCAGGGGTCAAGCCATGCTCTCGCCTCAGCCTCCCAAGCAGCTGGGATTACAGGTGCACCTGCCACACCTGGCTAATTTTTATTTATTTTTCTTTTTTTTTGTAGAGATGGAGTCTTTTTATGCCGCCCAGGATGATTTCACACTACTGGGCTCAAGTGCGCCTTCTGTCTTGGCCTCCCAAAGTGCTGGAATTATAGGCCTGAGACACCATACCTGGCTAAATAGTTCTTAATATGTAATTTAATTCAGTCATCTTTGTGCCTACACTATAGAATTCAGGGGATGGGTAAATGAAGGGTTCTAGGAGTGGTTGAATGTACTAATAATCACTAATAACCACTGTTTGTTGAGTGTGTACTATGGCTGAAGCATTTGTCTAAGGACTTACATGTATTAATTCATGTTCTGCTCACAGCAACTCTCTGGAGTAGGTACTATTGTTATCTTCATTTTAAAGATGAGAAAACTACAGTATAGAAGATTTGAAGTAATCGTCCAAGGGTCACGAAATTTAAGTAAACTAATCCACCTAGGGCGCTCACTAGAAACAGTAATGTTAAAAAGGCTGACAACAATCTGTGACACTGAATTTCTCTGGGAATGTTCTCAATACAAGAGGCTTGCTAAAGAGTTCTCAGAAAAGAACTTCATTTGAATAAACTTGAGTGGATTTTGGCATCTATTCCTCAGGTTTAGGAACTACAAAAACAACTACCCGTTGAGAGATCTGGGTAGTATGCTTTTCTAACAAAAAGCATTCAAAGGTGATGAATTATCTGGAATATCAACGTGCTAATTCTCTCTGGAAGTTGGAGGAGAGCCTTTCCAATGAGCAGAATACTGGTATACAGCATCCAGGCTTTGTGTGAAGCCAAATCAGAAGTTTGTTTGATGAGCATGGAATCAGGTCATGAATATTCTATAAGGTTATTTCCTGACCCTGATGATTCCCTTATCCCACACCAGGGACTGTGAGGCCTAACTTTTCAAGTCCTCCAGATTCACTTTACTACATACACTGCGGAATGTTCACTGACAACTTCGGGGGTACTATAATGATGACTGAAAGTTATGTAAGATTGCTCCTCTGCACTGCTTTTCCAGGTTTAGAACTCCAGTGCCTCTGCAATATAGAATGTGATTTGCAAGGAGGGATACATTTTGACAGTCGGCATTAATTTTATAGAATCCACTCTCAAATTTCTCTTTTGAGAGTGTCTTCTTGGAAAACAGACATTTACTAGACATCCGCAGCTCCTTCTAATTGTATAAATAAACACATAGATATATAAATACAGCAGGATGCTTATATTTAGGTTGGTGCAAAAGTAATTGCTGTTTGCCCACAATTACTTTTGCACCAACCTAAGATATGCAACTATCCAACCCCCAGCCCACCAAAGCCAAATTTGTATATAACGGCATAGCTATTTTGTAGCAAGTAATATACATAAGCTGGAGAAATTTTTACTTAAATCTGGGTTAGTCACTACCAAAGCAACATTGTTTTTCCTGAACAATAGAATGTTAATATAATGTCATAAATTTCCTTTAAAAACAATTAATTTGACTTTCAGATTAACATTAACACTTTCCTGTCCAATGGATCTCAAGAATTTTCCCATGGATGTACAAACATGCATAATGCAACTGGAAAGCTGTAAGTATGAACAACTTACTTTTAAAAATACTTTGACAATATAGTAGATACAAGCTTTTAATGCCTAATATGAATAATTTATTTTGTAATCATTTTGGTCACATATTTACTGAATAGGCATGTAACCTTTTCACCAGGTACTGAAAATAATGATCTCTCTCAATACATGCACCGTATACTATGAGAAACAAATTGAGGATCTAGAAATAACAGATTTTAAAGCTTGAAATGTAAATATATGTTTCCATTCACATCATTAGAAGCGAAGACGGTGTAATCATTAAACACAAACTGTCACATTTATTGGAAGCCTCTTATCAACCAAGTGTCATTTTTTTCTTATGCTGACAAAGATATTGTTATTCCCATGTTTTCAAATGTGAAAATGGTCATGCTGAATGATTGAGTATTGGGCTCCAATTCGCAAAGGTGACAATGGCAGACTGTCTGCCTCCAAACTTGTGTTGCTTCTGAGAACTAATATTGATTATCTTAATATCACTCTGCTGGTATGGTACGTATGTTGTCTCAGAAGAAAAAAATTTATCACACTTTCTCACAGACTTATTCCAGCTTTCAGGTTTTCCTCTAAATTTCTTCTTTCAAAGTAGACCTATGTGCCTCACTAATTGATATTAACGCACATGAATATTTCACGTCCAACGCTTTCTCTGATCTATATAATTCGCCCTAAATGATTTGTTTACAGTGTATAATCCCATGCAAACATTAAGCAATAGGCAATATTTTCTCTTGTTATACGAGAGGAAAAAGGTTTGACATACTCCTTGAGGGAAATTCGAAGGCGGATCCTCACACTGCTAAGGGTATCAAAGACAAGGCTTGTAGTGTGATGGAGTAGTCACTAGATGGCGCACCTATTTTGTGGGGCAATATGACCAACCCCCCCTCCCCTCCCATTTGTGTTTTTCTTAAGTGGAAATATCCATTTTTCTGATAAGAACTCCTACTTATAACATTTAAATTGATAATTTTTGTAAGTAGTTCTTAAATAATTAGCATACACATGAATAAACTACTAACGTAAATGACAGGAAATAAATTAATTTGGGGAGCTACTTAGCAATTAATCTATGTGGACAGGAGGAGCAGAATTTTGAAATTGAAGAGAGGCCATTTGAGGAGAGGCTGATAGTGTATCTTGGTTGAAAAATTGAGTGCATTTAGGGTATAGAGTTTAAAAATGTGCACAACAGTCTAGTGGCACCCTCATTACTAAACCCGGGGGCTGGATGTTATTCAATAGGTATGAGAAATGGTTAACATATAAGGGCCAAGAAAATTATTTGGTACTTGCTGTACCTCTTAAAGATTATTTTAGTTAAATGAATCAAGATTATTTAAGAAGTTCTCATGATTTTCCAGCAAAAAGAACAGAAAGTAGGACAAAAAGCAGTTATGTGAAGGATAGAAACAGGAGAGGTTGATTCAGAGTGAAGTGAAGTCACTGAGTGCTTGTGAGTCAGAGCCAAAGAGCTTAGATAAATGGGATCAGATTAGAAGCATTGATGAAGAAAGGGAACAGGGGATGAGAAAGAAGTGATGGTACTGTTGATAAAAATCCATCTTAATATGTCTGAGGCCTGGGAAATTTAGGTCCAAAGCCAAAGAGAGGAGTGAAAAGTGAAGAGCAACTATTAAAAGCCATATGCAGAGTGGTTCAAGGAATCCGAAGAAACAGCTGAACAAGAGAATGTAGAGAGGAAAACAAAAACACAAACAAGAACGAGAACAGACCCTTAAGAAATGCCTACCTTTAGAAGTTGTTGGAAGAACTTCCAGACGAAGGATTGTCATAAATGGCAAATTAAAGCCAAAACTATTCAATCTCAAAACAGAGGAAATGTCAAGGAGTTCTGTGTAACAAAACCAAATGCTGCAAAAAACCTTTCATAAGGGACTTGAAAAAAGCAATTGTTAATGTCAACAGGGACAAATGTGACTAGAATGATGATGGTCAAAGATGGAATCTAAAAAACTTTTTTTTTTTAAGTGAGTGATGAGAATGTGGGGGCAGTGAGTGAAATCTGTTATTCCACGTATGTTAGTTATTAAAGAAAGATGAAAAAACGTACAGTGCCTGAGGGTTGGTTAGATCACTGGGCTTCCTTTTTTGAATAAGGAAAGCATACTGGGGCTATTTTGCAGAACGCAAGAGCTGACATAATAAGACCTCTCAAGTGCCTGCCCTTGTTCAAAACATTTCCAAAGCAATCTAAAACTCAACATGAGAGGAGAGAGCCTCTCTTCCTCTTCCCCCTTGTTTCTTAATTCCTCTATAAGAAATATGAGCGGGTTGTTCAAGGAGTTCTTTAATATTTCAGCTGTTAAGCACTTCCTGCTCTCCTATTAGAAATCAATTTTAATTTAGCTCACCATAGAGACTTTGTTTATTAAACTCCTTTAGTAGATGCTAATGTCAGTTAAAGTAGAAGCTACTGAAGTCAAGTTCTTCAAGGTGTTTTTTTCTTAAAACTTTTTTAGGACAATTTCATATATATACACACATATATAATATATATTGTATATACATATATATTAAGAAATGCCCACATTTCTATATATATATGTGTGTGTGTGTGTGTATATATACACATACATACAAATCTGCATATATGTGCGTGTGTGTGTCTATATATGTGTGTGTGTGTGTTTGTGTGTGTGTGTGTGTGTGTGTGATTTGTTTGTTTATTTGATACGGAGTTTTGTTCTTGTTGCCCAGGCTGGAGTGCAACTGCGTGATCTCGGCTCACCGCAACCTCCACCTTGCAGGTTCAAGTGATTCTCCTGCCTCGGCCTCCCAAGTAGCTGGGATTACAGGCATATGCCACCATGCCTGGCTAATCTTTTGTATTTTCAGTAGAAACCAACATGTTTCTCCATGTTGGTCAGGCTGGTCTCGAATTTCTGACCTCAGGTGATTCACCAGCCTTAACCTCCCAAAGTGCTGGGATTACAGGGGTGAGTCACCATGCCCGGCCTATATATACATTTTAAGAAAGTTTATATCTATTTTTCTTTCTTTCTCTTTAAATAGTGGTTTAAAATGACAAGATAAAAGATTGTAAATTAGTGGAACTCACTGGAACGTAGGTAAAAAGAGTTTAACCTACCAGAGAGCAAGAGCTGTAAAAATCCCAGGGTCTACTTTTGAATGAAATCTAACTGCAAAAGGAAAAAAGAAAATGTTCAATAATATTAAGACATGGGAAGCGGGTAAAAAGGAAACATAATTGAAAAGCAAACACTTTAATGGCTTGTAATGGTATAATTTTAGTAAAATTTTGATAAATTTTGTAAAAATTGCTTAAATTCAGTAAAAGTTCAATAAATATATATCAATGGTCAAGACTGTTCCAAGTGGCCTGGGAAATAATTTGTCATTTAAGCATCAATTGAAAATATCAAATACCTAATATATTACACATATTATGTTGGGTGATATAACAATAAATCGAGCCAAAAATTCTCTCCTTTCAAGAATTTCAGAGGCTACCTGGAATATAATAAGATATATTATATTTATGCCAATATAATAATTCAATTAAAGATGATAAGTAAATGTTAATGGCATACTGTTTAAACAAAGGAGAAAGTGAATAAGAGAAGAACAAAATTAGCAATGAATAACTAACTTAGAAAAGAATGTGTTGTCTAAACTATCAATGATCCCATGCCCTCAAAAGTAAACATTTACAACTTAGAATTGAAACTCTAGATGATACAAAATTCGTAGTTAGAGGAAAAGAAATTATTGGGGAAGAGGCTTATGCAGGGGAAATCCAAGGTAAGAGAAAGTTTTCATTAGAAATTGATAAGAAAAAAATGTATGAGTTAAGGATAACGTCAAAGAACAAAAATAGAATAAAGAGTAAATACACTTAGGAAAAAAAGAGATTCTCAAACTAGATGTTAACAAATATTAAGACCCAACAATGTGTTGACAACTAGACTCTAAGAATACCATGCCAAAAAAAAAAATTGATAAGGAAAAATGAAAAAAATTATATCTGAAAAGTGTACCTTTAAAAAGGCCAGAATAATTTTAATCAGAAAAAAATTAATGGCAGTAAAAAATTATGAGTTACAAACACTTGAGTAGTATGCTGGTAAAAAAAATCAATATATGGTGGCTCATGCCTGTAATCCCAGTGCTTTGGGAGGCCAAGGTGGGCAGATCACTTGAGGTCAAGAGTTTAAGACCAGCCTAGCCAACATGGTGAAACCCAGTCTCTACTAAAACTACAAAAATTAGCTGGGAATGGTGGCACGCGCCTGTAGTCCCAGCTACTTGGGAGCCTGAGGCCGCAGAATCACCTGAACCAGGAAGGCAGAGGTTGCAGTGAGACCAGATGGCACCTCTGCACTCCAGCCTGGACAACAGAGGGAGACTCTAAAAAATAAATAAAACATAAATCAATATATAATTGGGAAAATATAAGTATGTAACCATATAACTTCTAAATTTACTAAGCAAAAGCAGGATGAACTGCATACAAAACAGGTAAATCAACAATTTATTGGATTGTACAAGCACAGTGTATTTGAACAAAACAAATCAGAGAGAGAGACAGAGAATTCTTATTGTTTCTTTGTTTTTGATTTTTCTTTTTAGCATATGGGAACATTTACAAAAATTAATTATGTTATACAACACCAAGGAAGTTTCAGTAACGTCCTATGAATCAACATGTAATAAAATGTGATTGCTAACTAAAGTGCAATAAAATTAGAAATCTATAACAATATAGAATTACTATAAGTTGCTATAAATTCTCATACATTATTATGTATTAATATACAATTATATAACTGGAATGAAAAGCATATACTAAGTGACTATTTGTTTGAAGGTGAAATTAAGAAAAACTTGATGCTAAGTAACAATGAAAGCATAGTGTATCAAAATTTCAATATACAACTAAACCACATTTTTTAAATAAAAATGACTGCACTAAGCATTCTATTCAAAAAGACCAAAAAGACACAATAGAGTATCCAAAAAATCACACAAACCCCTAAAACTGGTGCTTTGAAAAATCTCAGAACCTAGACACATCCCTGGAGAAATTCTTTAAAGAAAAAGAAATTAGGTTGATTGAATATAACAAAAATACAGAAGGAAGAAATAGAAATAATTGTAGTACGCCAGGTTAAAAGCAATGAAAGGAAATCCTGAGCAATTCTTTTTCAGTCATAGTTATGGAAAGGAAACTCAGCCAAAACCTTTGTTTGAAAATAAGAAAGAAGCCTGGGTGAAAATCATCTGTGTAAATAGCTAATTTTGTTATAAATTAATGAGAATTTCCAAGAGCTGAGACAGTAATGATGGGAAAACCAGCAAACGTTTTGAAAAGCTGCTCAAATATGTGCTATATAAAAGGAAGAATTATGCATAAAGATGATTTCCTCAAGTTTTCTCTCAATTGGGAAAATGGAATATTGCTTTGTTTACATTAATTGGAAGAAAGGTGATTTATGGAAAAAGTAGGTCAAAGCTAATGTCTGCTTAAGTGTGCTGGGTTTTTTTGTGAAAATACATGTTCAATTAAAATTTTACTTTGAATTATGGGAAATTTTAGGATAGCACTTGAATTAGGAATGGTCGTACAAATATAGAGATATAACCTTAGAAATGAGACATGAGTAAGCATGGAGACATGAAAAGCAATTAAGATGTTTCTGGAGAGAGCATAGAAAATGATAACCCAAAGAGAGCCAGAGAGAGACAGAATCATCAAGTTTCAGAAAAATTGGGGACAGAGGAAGAAGTGAAAAAGAAAGACAAATAAAACCTCTTCGTGATATTTTAACAATATGTTTCCTAGAGGCCATTTGGAAAATACGATAAATCTATTTGATTCATGGAGAGTAGAGTTATTAAAGGTTAAAAAACCAGAAAATTCACATTATGTTTTTTTCAATATTGATGTATAAAAATGTGTTAGCTGCAATACAAGTGGTATTTATCACAGTGTTTTACTCTGCTGCCATTTGAAATCAAAATAAAATAACTATACTAAAGTTGAATCTTTACCATTACAGTAATTCAGAAAGCTAGCTCATTACTGAGAATTCCACTGAAGTCAAAGCAAAGAATGTGGCACTGTTTATATGTGCTTATTCCTCAAATATCAACAGAGTTTCACCCAACTGCTTATATAAAAGCCAGAAGTTCAACATACTATTTATACCTCTGGCCTAGAACGTACTTAATTCAACTTCATTCTGGGATAAATACTATAAATGTTTCCTTTTGGGTGTGAAGCAAATGTGTTACTTTCATTCATTTCTCTCTCTTTTTAATACTCATTTCTCACATTCAAGGTCACTAAGAAAATACAGGTCAGTTCCCATGACAATATGCATCTCCAAAATTCACATTTTGTTCTCAAAATTCATATTTTATTAGGAGAAACCTAATAAAATAACAGTAAAATTGTTAAATCATCTATGCCACACAGAGAATTCTGCAATGAAGACTGGTTTTTCACTGTTTTAAATTTGAGCCCCAGTTTTTGTGTGCAGTTCTTGGTCATAATAAATGAAACTGAGAAAAGTTCCTAGTGAAGATAAACTATTAAACTGATCACGAACCTTCCTTCTCAGGATTAGATTGCATTAGTTTACTGAATTACTTATCAGATGCTCTTACCTGAACTTTTTAAAGCTGTGTGAAGTGCTAGCAACCTGAGGTAATTTTCAACAGATACATTTTCATTTCTATCACAATTTATAAATATATTTTTACATAAATGCAATTTTAAATTATTTATTTGACACAAAACAAATAACTAATATATAAGAGAAGGAAACACAACTAACTATATTAAGACCTAGACTATGCTCCTGAGTAATGTTTGGTAGAAACCAATGTACAAAACTAGAGGCAGGAAAAAACTCAAGACTTAATTTTCAGTTTTTCATTTACATTATAAGGAAAGTTTCTAACTGGCTTTTTGTTGTTTGCTAGTTGGGAAAAAAAAAAGCCATGAAGGATTTTTTTTTTAATCATAGAAAAATACTGGATAATAATTTCATAGAATCAGAATAATAAGAGCCATTGATGACATATGATACATAATACTGTTTCCATAAATGATCTAATTCTGTAGTTTATATCTAAAGAGGAATGTATTGCACTCCAGCCTGGGTGACAAGAATGAAACTCCATCTCAAAAAAAAAAAGNAAAAAAAAAAAAAAAAAAAAAAAAAAAAAGGAATGTAGGTAATAAAATAGGAAAACATCACCAATGTGTAAAAGTTAAAGAAATTGTTATTATTTAGATTTGAAAAGAAAATATAAGAAAATAACTCAGTGAAGAAGTATTGTTTGCCAAAAAGAACAGCCTAAATCTCTAAAATTACAAGGTAATTTTTAAGGATCAACTTGAAAAAAACACTAACAAAAGCTTTAAGAAACTTGAAATATACTTTAATAGTATTACTGGATAGAAGTATCTAAAGAGAGACTGTACTTTTTTGGGGTTTTGGGATAGAAATTTCTAAAAAGAGATGGGAGGTTTTTATGATTTAATTTCTCAGATTCATTTAAAAACCATGTTTGGCATTACTCAGACCACTTACTCTAGAATTTATGCTAAATTAGTTAAGGCAAAAGATAAGATTTGGTGGTGATTTTTCACGATTATTTTATAATAGTCTCTACTGTGATCCAAGCTCTTTCAGAATTTAAGAGTTTGGATATTGTTCAAAATAGTATTATGCTTTTTGTTTGCCTAGTGAGACATACAGATGGTTCTTGTTTTCTGAGTAATTTGTTGCGTAAACCTCTGCAGTCACAGTATTAGCTAGAAAACAGAAGTCCTCCCAAGACAAAAATATACACTAATAAATTCTCTGCTTATAAAATAAATCCCCACTTAAACATTAAATATTTCATCCTATGTAACACTAATGGCCATTCTCTTCTAATCTGTCTACATCTTTCTAGCTTGCATTTTTGCTGATCATCAGGTATTCTAAGCATACTGACCACAGTCAATCATGTGGTTAAATTATGCTTAGAGAAGTTAAGTGACTTTTCCAAGGTCACACAACTGTGAAGTAGACAAAGAAATGATATGACTCAATAGCTCACATGCTTTTTATACAAACATCAGTCATTTAGAAATATATCTGATGATTTTCAAATATTTATAAATTGTAACTGTGGTATTCTTAAATTACGTTTGCAACTTAAACATACCCAGCAATTTTGTTCATTTTCTCATATGAAAACACTTAGAGTTTGCTCCATTGCCTATTATTTCCTCTCCCCAGATGTCTTTCCATGTATTCAAATTGGCCTAAACCGAGGCTGTAGAGTAAGCCTTTCCCCCGCCCCCATAGTGACAGTGTCAATCATTCTATTACTATTGCAGTTTCAGATTACATATACATTAGAGATAGCTGTAAAACACTCTTGACTCAGACCACATCTACAGTCAGCTGACTACTACAGCTAAGCACTATATCCCTCATTCCATGTTTACTAAATTGGTTCACTGGAATAAATGCAAACTATTTTACCTTTTTCTAGTTAAAGATCGTCTTACTACACTTAGTCCATAATTCTCCTTTGATGATTCCTGTCTCTCCTGGTTAATTATCCAGAGAATTGAACAATATATGATTTTTTACTCCCAAAAGATCAGGGCTGAAAACCTTTCAACAGTGCACTAGAGGTATTCATCTTGATTTATTACTACTGAAAAAAAATAACAATTGCTTTTTCAATCAGCTATAAATTATTTAACTAGACATCAATTTCAAATTTTTGAAATCCTTGTTTTTAAGAATAACACTATAATGCATCAGATATCTTGCTGGTAACACTATTTATAGTATCCCTTAATATTCTGGCGTAGTTGGTAATAAGATTCTAATATGATATTAATGTAACATGGCTTTTTCTTTATGACCCTAATTCTGGCTCCTACTGACCACAGCTTCCTACTCTACTTGCCCACAGATGTAATCTTAGCCACTCTAGAATTGTATGGATTTGGTGTTAAGCTCCTTTAATTAGCAGAATCTACCTGTTACTAAACTTGAAAATATTCTCAATATTAATCTCTTAGCAGCTTTGCAAAATTCTGTGCCAACCATCTGAGATTCTATATAGCATCAGCAATCTCATCTGCAAACATATTCATGCTCTGGAATTGTATTTTCCTTCATAGCGAAGATACAGATAAAAAGTTTATCTTTCTATTGTCCTTCTCCAATGGCATCACTTGTTTTGATGGGTGTTTCAGATAGTAGCCATCTTCTGTGTGTAACTCTCAGTAGACATTTTAGAACACCCTAGATCACCTGTAATTTAAAGCATTTTTATTTCTGTGATCCTGCCATTTGCTGCTATTCTTTACTGCTCAGATCTGTCACTACTTTTTAGATATGGGGTCTCATTCTGTTGCCCACCTGGAGTGAAGTGGCGTGACCTCAGCTCATTGCAGCCTCCACCTCCAGGCTCAAGCAATTCTTCCACATCAGCTTGCCAAGTAGCTGGGACTACAGACATATACCATCACACCAAAGTTTTGTATTTTTGGTAGAGATGGGATTTTTCAATGTTGCCCAGGCTGGTCTTGAACACTCGGACTCAAGCTATCCACCCACCTCAGCCTCCCTAAGTGGGATTACATGCCTGAGTCACAATGCCCAGTCTCTTTCATCCTTAATCAATTCTCAAAATAATCCCAGTTCCTTCAACCCTCATATTTTCCTCCTAAACCAAATGGTCTTTCCAGATAATGCTCTTTCAAAACTTTGACATCACATCCCTAAAGATGACCCTGGTGTTCAAGCTCAACAATCCCTTAAATTATGCAGTGCATTGATTGCTACCTATATAACAGGAGGAATTCAGGAAAAAATACCCTTTAGTCTTTCACTGAGAAACTATATAAATTATATAAATCATTCATTTTCAGAGGCTCAGTTTTCTATTTTATAAGATAAGTGAACTGCATTAGATGACAGCAAAGTTCGTGTCAATTCTAAGATTCCTTAAATTCTTTAAACATAGAAGACCACAAATCTGTGAATTAAGAACATGGCATCTAGAAACCATGGAATATCTGTAAAAAGGATCAAGAGGAAAATGAAACCAAATAACTAAACAAAAACAATGTGAATTACATGTACTGAGGATGGAGAGGAAAGCCAGCCAGACTAGAAAACAGGAAAATGAAAATAATATGTAGTTTGTGAATAAAAATTTGGAGAAAAAAATCTGTTTTTTGAGAAGTCCCACAGGGTGATTCAAGAGTTGACATTAATAAATGAGTGAGGTGGACTTTAGGAGTCTTTTGATACCATACTGAGATCAAAACCCAGGAGCTGTCTCATGAAGGCAATGACTCCTCTTGCTTAATACCTTCACTTCTAGGGCAGCCATGTGCACAGATCCTAACCAATGGATTCTTCATTGCTTGTATGATAAATGTTTCACTCTCAATCCAGAGGATTTGAAGTCTCACGTATTTAAAGAATGCCTAATCAAATTTCTGAGCTCTCAGAAGTTCCAAGTGGCCTGTTTCTTCACAACATAGCTCACCTGTAGTCTCCAATTCCTGGCAATTTGTTAATTTCTCTGAGTTCTGCTATCAGGAAAATCCACATGCAGATTTGCCAAAAGCAAAAGCTTGTCCAAGTGTTAGTGTTTGGCATGAGTATGGAAGATTCATACCACTTCCAGTCCACAGACCTGCTAACGAACTGTTGATTAAAAATAGTAACTATAATGTGTGACTCATTAAATATGAGGGTTCACTACAGTATGCCCTTTATATATAAATACGATTCAAGTATACCTTCAATAGAATTTAAAATATTTCCTAGGGCTGAAGCATGGGGATCACTCGAGGCCAGGGGTTTGTGACTAGCCTGGGAAACATAGTGAGACCCTGTCTCTACGAAAAAAAATCAAACTATTATCCAGGTGTGGTGATGTATGCCTGCAGTTCTAGCTACTCAGGAGGCTGAGGTGAGAGGATCACTTGAGCTAGGACTTCAAGGTTGCAGTGACCTATGATCATAGCACTGCACCCCAACCTAGGCAACAGAGCAAGACTCTGTCTCAAAAAACAAAATGAAAAATACTTCTAGGAATGGTGATTTTTTTTCTAAGTCACCAATAGTATCACAAATTCTCCCAACACAGCTGTTTTAGAATTGAGGGAATATATCTGAATATAGGTATGCCTCAGAGCTATTATTGCTGATTCAGTTTCAGATGATGACAGTGAAGCAGTTACATGAATTTTTTTGGTTTCCCAATGTATATAAAAGTTATTTTTATATACTGTAGTCTAAAAGTATGCATTTTATGTCTAAAAATAATCTACATATTTTAATTTTAAAATACTTTATTGTTAAAAATTCTGGTAATCTGAGCCTTCAGTGAGCCCTAATCATTTTCCTGGTGGAGGGTCTTGCCTCAGTGTTGGTTGCTGACTGATAGGATGCTGGTTGTCAGAGAGGGGGATGGCTCTGGAAATTTCTTAAAATTAGACAACAATTAAGTTTGCTTCACTGAATGACTTCCTTTCATTAAACATTTTTCTGTAGTATGCGATACTGTTTGATAGTATTTTACCAATCGTAAAACTTTCCTAATAGGAATCAATCCTCTCAAACTCTGCCACTGCTTTATCAGCCAAGTGCGTGTCATATTCTAAATCCTTTGTTGTCATTTCAGCATTGTTTATGGTGTCTTCATCAGTAGACTTCATCTCAAGAAACCACTTTCTTTGCTCATGCTTAAGAAGCAACTCCTTATCTGTTCAAGTTTGATCATGCGCTTGCAGTAATGTGTTGACATCTGCAATTCTTCTAATTCTAGTTCTCTTGCTCTTTGTGCCACTTCTGCAATTACTTCCTCTGCTGAAGTCTTAAACCCCTCAAAGTCATCCAAGAGGGGTGAAATCAACTTCTTCCAATCTCCTGTTAATGTTAATATTATGAATTCCTCCCCTCAATTATGAATGTTCTTAATGGTGCCATTATAGAATAGTGAATTGTTACATGCAGGTTTTGAATTTACTTTGCCCAGATCCATGAGAGGAATCGCTATCTTTGGCAGCTATAGCCTTACAAAATGTTTCTCTTAAATGATAAGACTTCAAAGTCAAAATTACTCCTTAACCTAGGGGTCACAGAATGGATGCTGTTAGAAGGCTTGAAAACAACAATCTCCTTGTACATCTCCATCAGAGCTCTTGGCTGACTGGGTGAATTGTCATTAGCAGTGATATTTTGAAAGGAATCTTTTGTTCTGAGCAATAGGTCTCAACAGTGAGCTTAAAGTATTCAGTAAACTATGCTGCAAACAGATGTGCAGTCATCCATGCCTCTTGTTCCATTTATAGACAACAGGCAGAGTAGATTCAGCATAATAAATCTTAAGGGCCCTAGGATCTTTGGAAGGTAGATAAGCACTGGCTTCAACTTAAAGTCATCAGCTTCATTAGCCCCTAAAAAGAGAGTCAGTCTGTCCTTTGAAGCTTTGAAGCCAGTCATTGACTTCTCCTCTCTGGCTGTGAGAGTCCCAGGTGGCATCTGGTTCCAATAGAAGACTGTTTCACCTACACTGAAAATCTGTTGTTTAGTGTATCCACCTTCATCAATTATCTTATCTAGGTCTTCTGGATAGCTTGCTACAGCTTCTGTGTCATCACTTGCTGCTTCACCTGCACTTTTATGTGGATAGGGCTTCTTTGCTTGAACCTCATAAACTAACCTCTGCTTGCTTCCAATTTTAATTATACAGCTTCTTCAGCTCTCTAAGCTTTCATGAAATTGAAGAGTTAGGATCTTGCCGTAGATTCGGTTTTGGCTTAAGGAAATGTTGTGGCTGCTTTGACCTATGCAGACCACTCAAACTTTCTCCATATTTGCAATAAGTCTGTTTTGTTTTCTTATTTATTGTTCATGTGTTCAGTGGAGTAGCACTATTAATTTCCTTCAAGAACTTTTCTCTGCCATAGCAACTTAGTTAACTGTCAGGTGCAAGAGGCCTACCTTTCATCCTGTCTAAGCTTCCAACATGCTTTTCTCACTAAGCTTAATCATTTCTAGCTTTTGATTTAAAGTGAGAGATGTGTTACTTTTCCTTTCACCAAACACTTAAAGGCTGTTTTAGTAATTAATTGGGCAATAATTTGCCATCATGTAGGGTTGTAGTTTGTAGCACCCCAAAACAATTACAACAGTAACATCAAGGACCACTGACCACAGATCATTATAACAGATATCATAATAATGACAAAGTTTGAAATATTATGAAAATTACCAAAATATGACACAGAGACATGAGGTGACCATGGATTGTGGGAAAAATGAAGCCATTAGACTTGCTTGATGTAGGGTTGTAACAAATCTTTAATTTGTAAAATATTCAATATCTACAAAGCGCAATTTAAAAAAAGCAAAATAAAGCAAGCTATGCCTGCAGTAAAGACACAGAAAACAGAAAATGGTAAAAATTTTTCTGGATATACTTAACTTGCTCATTTGTGATTAAAACCTCATCTTCTGTCTAATTACAATCACTGTTTCTGACATCTCCATTAGAAAACAACCATAATATATCCTTGGGATGTGTAAACTCTGTACCTTGAGATGGTTTATCATTTTTACCTGATATAAATCAGATATACTTAACAATTTATAAATTAGAACACAGAAAACAGAAAAATCCTGGCAGTGTGGATTACAATACAATTGAATGATTTAACAAATATTAATTCTTTAAAACATTATAAGGATAAACAGTACAATTTTGAAGTTCTGGTTTCTTTGTGATGAGCAACTTAAGACCTGCTGAACTTCAACTAATATGCCTTAAATACTTGTTAAGTGATCCTTCTATCCGAAGGATATATCACATACTAACTTAGAATTTTATTATTATAGTAGTTCTCATAACAATATACTAGGAAACAATGCTTTGCTGTATAATTCTATTACACAGCTATGATTTTGCTATGTAATTATATTTTAAGGTGAAACAGAATAATATGGAGTTACTTCCAATTCTTTGGACATCTTTCTGTACCAATGTCATTTTCATTGTAGGTATACTTGATATTATAGGCTTTGGCTGTGTGGAAAACATCAGCTATCTTTTGCCTTGTCTGGCAGTATTATTTTCTGTTAAAAGATTTTAAAGTAAGTTTTAAAAAGTAATTATAAGTGCTCTGAGACCTGAAAGGAACAATGTGATTTTATGTATATGGCAAATTATACAATAACAAATGATTTACAGTAATGTCTTGGTTTCTGTCAAGAGTAGCCTGCATCAGTTTTTATTATACTACGTATTAAATGTGAATTTGAGTGTTTGAAATCTGTCCCTGCCATGCTAATTACCTCTCTCAAGCACTTCAGTAAACGTATTACAATAATAGACATTTTATATTTCACCTTGTGGAGGAGTTGCACACAAAATATATAATTTTATTCTCTGATGTTTAAGCTATCCAATAATGTTAAAATTTTAATTTTATAGTATTACAAAGACTTTTTCATTATAATACTCTTCAAATGCTTCCAGCAATATGAATTTGAAATGGATCTTCTTGCTAATATTATGCAGTGCTTTCTTCTCTTTGATTAGCATAGGTTTGGCTTCTTATAAATAAATAGTGGTATTGAAAAATCAGACACTAAAAATCCCAAGACCATGCAGGATATGGTGGCTTACACTTGTAATCCCAGTAATTTGGGCGGCTGAAGCAGGAGCACTGCTTGAGCCCAGGAGTTTGAGACCACCCCAGGCAACATAATGAGAATCCTGTCTCTACAAAAAATTTAAAAACCCATAAAAGTAGCTGGCATGGTGACAAAATATTGTCCCAGCTACTTGGGAAGATCATTTTTGCCCAGGAATTCAATGCTGCACTGAGCCATGCTTCACTGTACTCCAGCCTGGGCAACACAGTGAGACACTATGTCTAATATATATATATATACACACACACACACACATATATATGTATATATGTGTGTGTGTACATCATATATATATATATATGTGTGTGTACATCATATGTATACACGCACACACACACGCACATACATAAGCCTAGTCAAAGGATTATTGCCTTACTATTCTCTATTCAAAATATTACACAACTTTCAGATATTGCCAAAGTGGTTTGTCTCACAGTGTCTGTTATGATTTGGGTCCTATTTAGTGAATTGATTATTTCACAAATATGAACAGATCTGAACCTCCAACATTCTGGGAGGCAGACACAGAATGTTTTCTAACAACTTGAAGTTTATTCACAGGGCCCTCTTAAAACCTCTCCTGCAGTGAAATCCAGCATATCACAATGCCTTTCCTCATTAAAACGGGCTCAGGGTCAGATCATTTTCTGATTTTAACATGAAATTTCTCACAAAAACTTTAAACTTTGTATTGTCAAAGTCTGGCAATTTTGTGACATTTCAATAAATATGAACAAAGTTATTGTTGTATTTGTCATTTAGAAGAGCAGTTAGGGTCACAAATTGTATATCCACACTTTTCTGAAGAGAAAGGGGGAAACTTTCAGTCTGTGATATATGTTAAAGTGTCTCATAAAATAATGGTTATAGGTCAGTTATACCAGAAGTTTTAGAGAAAATGTAATTACTAAGAAGATATTTAATTTACTAGGCCAATAATTTAAATGAAACCACATGTAATAGCCTGATTTATTGTAAGAGTATTCAAATGAAATGCACAAATTATAAATAAAAATGTTTTAGTTAAATACGTTTTGACATAGCAGTTGTTCCTTGTCAGGTCAATAAAATTTATTTGAGCAATATTTCTCCCAGCAATAGTTAGCATGTGCCAGGAGTGAGCATTTTCTTCCTTCTGCTTCTTAAATTCCAGCTGCTAAGAACATAAGCATTTGCAAACTGGGTCAAACTAGAAATCTCTCTGTGTCCACCCCAACCCTTCCTAACTTTTGAGATAGCTAGATGAAATATATTTTCATTTACTTTTAAAACAAAATGTGAATCTAAAATTTATTAATAAATCTTTAAACTCATTTTCAACTGAGGTATGTTCACAGCCCACATTCTCCCTTTAATAAGTGCTTCTTTTCTGTTACCCATTGTATAAAGTATTATATAACCTCTTTTCTTGTGTGTGGTGTTTTAAGCTATGTTTAAACAAACCCAAGATTTTATGATTTTAAAAAGTGATAATGTAATAAATTTGAATGATTTCTTCAAAATTAGTATGTTTTTGCTAGGAAATTTGAATAGAAACTGAGAAACAAACAAAAATGAATGCATTAGTAGCCTCTACTCACAATCTTCCTCTCTAGCCTTAGCAAACTTTGCCTCATTGCCAGTTCCCTTTTATTTTTTCTTCATTTCTCTCTCTGTCTCTCTGTTATATATATGCATTTGTGTTTGTCTCTATGAATGTGTATGTGTGTATATTCATATAGTACACATACTATATGAATGATAAATTCAAAAGATATTTCACACAAAAATGCAGTAAATTTAAACACATTTTTGTACCAAACTCATATTAACATTGACATTTTATATCAGATTTAAGGTTTTTTATCTAATCTGATGGACATAAAATTGTATTTTATTGTATTTTCATCTTCTTTAGTTTGAGATTTTTTCCCCCTGCATACTTAGTAAACATTGCTGTTTCTTCTGTAACTTGTCTGTTTAAACCTTTAACATAGAATTATCTTTTCATTTTTGTTATATTATATTGTATTTATTACATGTTATTTTCCATATATTATTCACATTTCAACTTTACTATCACTTTCATAGTAAAGTTTTAAATATACATATAATAAAATTTATGCTTTTCTTAATAAATTATGCTTTATACATGGCAATATTTCAAAAATATTATTATGTATTTTAATCCAGAACTTTTATAGCACAAATTATGTTTACATTTTAAATACAATTAGATTTTATTTTTGCATCACTCCTTTTTCTAAGTGGATAGAAATTTTTCCCATCATCATTTATTAAAACTTTGCCATGATAATTTAAAACCACATTTTTTTAATGATATTGATTATTCCTATCCATGAGCGTGGGATATTTTTCCATTTGTTTGTGTCGTCTCTGATTTCTTTGAGGAGTGTTTTGTAATTCTCACTGCAGAGATTTTTCTTTCACCTCCCTGGTTAGCTGTATTCCTAGGTATTTTATTCTTTTGGGGCCAATTGTATATAGAATCGCCTTTCTGATTTGGTTTTCAGTTTGGCTGTTGTTGGTGTATAGGAATGATGGTGATTTTTGTACATTGATTTTGTATCCTGAAACTTTGCTGAAGTTGTTTATCAGCTGGAGGAGCTTCTGAGCCAACACTATGGAGTTTCCTAAATATAGAATCATGTCATCAACGAACAGAGATAGTTTGACTTCCCCTCTTCCTATTTGGATATTCTTTATTTCTTTCTCTTGCCTGATCACTATGGCTAAGACTTTCAATACTATGTTGAATAGAAGTGGTGAGAGAGGACATTCATGTCTTGTGCCAGTTTTCAAGAGGAATGCTTCCAGCTTTTGACCATTCAGTATAATTTTGGCTTCAGGTTTGTCATAGATGGCTCCTATTATTCTGAGGTATTTTCTTTCAATACCTAGTTTATTGAGAGTTTTTAACATGAAGCGGTGTTGAATTTTATGAAAAGCTTTCTCTGAGTCTATTGAGATAATCATGTGGTTTGTCTTTGGTTCTGTTCACATGATGAATTACACTTATTGATCTGCATATGTTGAACCAACCTTGCATCCTGGGAATGAAGCCTATTGATCATGGTGGATTTGCTTTTTGATGTGCTGCTGGATTCATTTTGAAATTATTTTGTTGAGAATTTTTGTACCAATGTTCATCAAGGATATTGGCCTGAAGTTTTCTTTTTTGGTTGTGTCTTTGCCAGGTTTTGGCATATAATGAGCTGGGGAGGAGACTCCTCCTCAATTTTATAGGAAAACTTCTGTAAAAATGGTACCAGCTCTTCTTTGTACATCTGGTAAAACTCAGGACTGCCATTCTGTGAATCCATCATCTCCTGAGCTTTTTTTTTTTTGGTAGTCTACTTATTACTCATTCAATTTTGGAGCTTGTTATTGATCTGCTTGGTGAATCAGTTATCTTATGAAGCTGTATGTGTCCATGAATTTAGGCATTCCTTCTAGGTTTTCTAGTTTGTGTGCATAGAGGTGTTTGTACTAGTTTCTGATGGTTCTTTTTATTTCTGTGGGCTCAGTAGTAACATTCCCTTCATCGTTTCTAATTGTATTTATTTGGACCTTCTCTCTTTTCTCATTTATTAGTCTAGCTAATGGCCTATGTTTTATTAAGCTTTTAAAAAAAAACTCATGGATTCATTGATCTTTTGATTTTTTTTTTTGTGACTTGATTTCCTTCTGTTCCACCCTGATCTTTGTTATTTATTGACTTCTTCTAGCTTTGGGGTTGATTTGTTTTTGCTTCTCTAATTCTTTCAGTTGTGAAATTAGGTTGATAATTTGAGATCTTTCCAACTTTTTGATGTGGACACTTAGTGCTATCAATTTCCCTCTTAATACTAAGTTAGCTGTGTCCCAGACATTCTGGTATGTTGTATCTTTGTTCTCATTATTTTCAAATATTTTATTTCTGCCTTAATTTTATTATTTACCCCAAAGTCATTCAGGAGCACCTTGTCTAATTTTCATGTAATTGCATGCTTTTGAACAATTTTCATACTGTCGACTTCTGTTTTTATTGCACTGTTGTTCAAGAGTATGTTTGGTACAATGTCATTACTTTTAAATTTGTTGAGAATCATTTTATGTCCAATTACATGGTCAGTTTTACAGTATGTGCCATGTAGTGAAGAGAACGGTATATATTCCGTTGGTTTTGGGTGGAGTGCTGTAAAGGTCCGTCAGATCCATTTGGTCTAATTTTGAGTTTACATCCTGAATGTGTTTTTTACTTTTCTGACTTGATGATTTGACTAATATGGTCAATGGAGTGTTGAAGTCTCTCACTATTATTGTGTGGAAGTCTATGCCTCTTTGTAGGTCTCTAAGAACTTATTTTACAAATCTTAGTGCTCCTGTAGTAGGTGCATATATATTTAGGATAGTTAGGTCTTCCTGTTGAGTTGAACCCTTTACCATTATGTAATGCTTTTCTTCATCACTTTTTATCTTTATTGGCTTTAAATCTGTTTGGTCTGAAATTAGGATTGCAACTCTTGCTTTTTCTGTTTTCCATTTGCTTGGTAGATTTTCCTCCTTCTCTTTATTTTGAATTCACAAGTGACATGCTATTAGGTCTTGTTTTTTTTTTGTTGTTGTTGTTTGTTTGTTTGTTTTGTTTTGTATTGCTTTTTAATCCTGCTTGCCATTCTGTGCCTTTTAAATGGGGCTTTTAGCCCATTTACATTCAAGGTTAGCCCAAAGCAACTTACATTTTCAATGCTATTTCTATAAAATTACCAATGACATTCTTCACAGAACCAGAAAACTATTTTTAAATTCATATAGAACCAAAGAAGATCCAGAATAGCCAAGGCAATTCTAAGCAAAATATAGAGGCATCATGCTACCTTCCTTCAAACTATACTACAAGGCTAGAACAACCAAAAAAGCAGGATACTGGTACAAAAACAGACACATAGACCAACTGAACAGAATAGAAAGCCCAGAAAGAAGACCAAACTTCTATGACCATGATCTTTGACAAAGCTGTCAAAAACAATCAATGAGGAAATGATTCCCTATTCAATAAATGGTTCTGGGATAACTGGCTAGTCATATGCAGAAGGTTGAAGCCAAGCCCCTTCCTTACACCATATACAAAAACCAACTCAAGATGTGTTAAATATTTAAAGGTAAAACCCAATACTATAAAAACCCTAGAAGATAACTTAAGAAATACCATCCTGGACATAGCAACAGTCAAAGATTTTATGACAAAGACACCTAAAACAATTGCAATAAAAGCAAAAATTGACAAGTGGGGTCAAATTATATTTCAGAGTTTCTGTATAGTAGAAGAGACTATCAACAGAATGAACAGACAGCCCACAAAATGAGAAAATATTTGCAAACTATGCATCTGACAAAGGCCTAAAACCCAACATCTATAAGGAATTTAACAAATTTATAATAAAAGAACATACAACCCCATTAAAAAGTGGGCAAAGGACATGAACTGACACTTTTCAAAAAAAGACAAGTAGCCAGAATATTTTTCCATATTAAAAAAAAAGTTCAACATCACTGACCATCAGAGAAAGTCTAACATCACTGACCGTCATCAAGTCAAAACTATGAGATACCATCTTAACGCTGGTCAAAATGGCTATTACTAAAAAGTCAAAAAACACAAAAAATAGCAGATGCTGGTGAGATTGTAGAGATAAGGGAATACTTATACACTGTTAGTGGGAGTGTAAATAAGTTCAACCATTGTGGAAAGCAGTATGGCCATTCCTCCAATAACTAAAAGCAGAATTACCATTCAACCCAGCAATCCCATTACTGGGTATATACCCAGAGGAATATAAATCATTGTACCATAAAGGTACATGCACACGAATGCTCATTCCCTCACTATTCACAACAGCAAAGACTTGAAATCAACCTAAATGCCAATCAGTGATAGACTGAATAAAGAAAATGTGGTATATATACAACAGGGAATACTATGCAGTCATAAAAAAGAACAAGATCATGTATTTTGTGGGAACATAGATGGAGTTGGAGGCTATTATCCTTAGGAAACTAATGCAGGAAGCAAAAACCAAATACCTCATGTTCTCACTTATAAATGGAAGCCAAATGATAACTTATGAACCCAAAGAAAAGAACAACATCAAGAACAACAGTCTAGAGACCTTTGGCAAGATGGCCATTTAGGAACAGCTCAGAATTGCAGCTCCCAGTGAAAGTGGAGAGGGTGAGTGGAAACGCCGCATTTTTATTGCCCACAGGCTAGGCAATTCCCAGGCGGAGGAGCTCCACAGGTCACCAGCGCAGCTGTTTCGGCCAGCGTGGCTGTGCCGGCTGGTGCCTCTGCTTTGTCCCGCATGGCTGCTTTGTCAGCGCCCCGGAGCAGCTGTTCTCTGTACGAAATACACCCATCTGGGTGCCCTTTTGGCTGGTGATTGGAGCCACGGGAAGTTGCCCATTCATCTGTTTAAAAAGGGGACTGAGCAGGGAACCAGGACAGTAGATTCCAGGGCAAAAAAAAAAAAAAAAAAAGCGCCACAAACCTCAGTGCCGCTGTTTAAGCCAGCGCAGTGAGTGGCCGCAGGGGAAAACAAACAGAACCCAGCGCCTCTTCAACAGGCGACTGGAACACCAACTTAAAAAAAAAAGTGGGCTCTGAGGCAGGGAGCCAGGCGATCAGGCTCAGCTGGTCCCACCCCCCACAAAAGAACAGCAATCAGAAACTCTGGATTGAGAGTTTCATAGCAAGTGCAGCTGAACCTGGGACAGTCCAGATCTGTGGGGGAGGGGCATCCGCCATTACCGAGTCAGCCCACCACTACAGAGGTAGTCAGCTAATGCTGAGGCAGCCCGCCATTGCCGAGGCAGCCCGCCATTGCCGAGGCAACCCGCCATTGCCGAGGCAACCCGCCATTGCCGAGGCAGCCTGCCGTTGCCAAGGCAACCTGCCACAGCAGAGAGACTCTGCCTCAACAGAGGCGGGCCACCATCGCCAAAGCAGTTCTAACTACACCCATATAAACAGGACTGCAGGGAAGTTCACTCGGCAGCTGGGCGGAGCCCACAGCAGCTCAGCAAAGCAGCAAAGCCTCTACAGGCAGACAGTGACTAGGCTGCCTACTTGCTGCGCAGGGCAAGTCTGAAGGAAAAAAAAAAAGAAGGCAGCAGCATAACGGAAACTCATAAAGAAAGCCCTAAATCCCTGAGACAGAGCACCTGGGAACAAAAAGCAGTTTATAAGCTCTGCTGCAGCAGACCTAAACCTACCTGCCCAGCGGCTCTGAATGAACAACAGAGCTCACAGCTCACCATTTGAGCTCCTATAAAGAAGAGACCATCTCCTCAAGCAGCTCCCTGACCCCTATTTATCCAAAGAGACACCTCATAAAGGAGAGATCAGATTGACACTAGGCGGGTATCCTTCTGGGACAAAGATAGCAGAAGAAGAAAACTGGTAACAACCCTTACTGTTCAGCAGCTGCTGCAGGTGAACCCCAGGCAAGCAGGGCCTGGAGTGAACCTCAGCAGACCTACAGCAGAGGGGCCAGACTGTCAGAAGGAAAACAAAGAAACAGAAATACTTCATTATCAACAATCACAATGTCAATCTGAAAGATTTGAGACCCAATCTGAAAGCCAGCAACTACAAAGTCGACAGGTGGATAAATCCTTAAAGATGGGAAGAAAACAGTACAAAAAGGATGAAAACACCCGAAACCAGAACACCTCTCCTCCTACAAGGGATCACAACTCCTCACCAGCAAGGGAACAAGGTTGCAGGGAGAACGAGTGTGATGAAATGACAGAATCAGACTTCAGAAGGTGGGTAGTAAGAAATTTCTGTGAACTTAAAGAGCATGTACTAACCACATGCAAACAAA